>NW_010399428.1:51042-57274 GCF_000710305.1 Buceros rhinoceros silvestris
TCCCTACATTAGTTTCTTTATAACTAATTATCAAATTGTAAGGCATATAAAAAATTGTGTATAATCGTAGTGATAACCTAAATGAGTTCAGAATGCCTTTGGGAATCTAGAACAGTTCATCAGGTCTACAATTTTTTTTTTTTTTTTCAGAAAAGAACCTTGCTGATTTATTTTATGATATTTAAAACCAATTTAAATGTCCTGTAATTATTACGAATATTTAATCTTCTATAAGGCAATATAAAAATGAAAATAATTAAAATGACAGCAGAGAAATTCAGTAGCCGAGGAATGCAGCTGTGGCAACAGGAAGTTCTGTAGGTGACTGCTAGATCAAGGAGGACAAGGGGTTTCTGGAGACAGGGAAACCCAAGGAAGCACAGAGAGCCCTGGCTGGACCTGGCAGCTCTCCTGAGCAGGGCTGATGTGGAGTAGGTATTGCCAGGAGAAAGTGCAAGCGATTTAAATGCCCCTGGGGAGCACGAGCAACCAGGAGTGCTATGAGCAGGGTTTAGTGCGTCAGCCAGGGCTTGGCATGGCAGTCTCTACAGCAGTTTGCATGGGAGGGAATGCAAAGAGGGCTCTGTATCCTGTTTGTAGGTCTGCAGCTCAGGGAAGTCCTCTAGATCTCTGCCAAAATGGTGGGGACTCACTTCAGAGATAAAACCAGCATTTCCACAGAGAAAGCTCCTGAGAAGTCTGACATATCCACCCAGATGGACCTGTTAAAAAAAGAGACTTCAGTACAGGCCATAGATTGCAATGAGTACCCATCCCCCTCTCCTGATGAAAAAGTAAGTACCTGCAAAAGTTGTGCCCAGGTTGAGGATCTGTTAAGTCAGGTGTATGATTTGCAGTAAACAGCTAAAAGGCTGCACGGTATTAGAGGAGCTGAAAGAGAAGTAGATAAGTGGTTTCATAACCACGTTCCTGTAGTGGATACCACTGAAAATGGGGTACCTTGGGCCATGGTGACCCAAAAAAGCAGGACTCTACTTTAGTTTCCACTCTTCAGCTTCACCACCAAAAGCAGATAGGAAGCTTTAGCTCCCATGGACACTCATGAGCAAGGTCTGCATGGGAAAACTGCATGAAGAGCATGCAGGGGATCCTGTATAAAGAAATGGTATATGCTCATAGTGGGTGATTCTCTGTTAAAATGCACTGAGGCATCCACCTGCTGACCTGACAGGGAAGCACGAAAGGTATATGCCTCTTGGAAGCTAAGATCCAAGACAATGTTGAGAGGATGTCACAATTTATCAAGAGGACAAACTACCCTGTAAGAAAGATGGGGACAGTGTTTCTAGCAGAACCTGCTGCATCAGGATAAGGGGTAAATGGTTTTAAACTAAAAGAGGGCAGATTTGGACCAGATAGAAGGAAGAAATTTTTTACAATGTCTGTGGTGAACACTGGAACAGGTTGCCTAGAGAGGTGGTAGACGCCCCATCCCTGGAAACATTCAAGGTGAGATTGAACAGGGCTCTGGGCCACCTGATCTAGTTGAAGATGTCCTTGTTCACTGCAGAGGGGTTGGACTAGATAACCTTTGAAGCTCCCTTCCAACCCAAAGCATTCGATGATTCTTCAACTGTATGACTTCAGGCTGAGGTCCAAAATGACAATGCTCATCCCATCACATTCAACTTGGGAATAAACCAGGCCAACCAGACCTGTGACAAGTGTTCCTTAGCTGCCTCACATGATGAGAACCATTCAGGCCTACCAACTCAAAGGTGGGTATGGCTAAGGGGCATCCTCTTATACTCCTCTAGAGAAACCTGCGTGCTTGATTCCCTCTCAGAAATGCCTGTACAACAATACATGTGAATAAACACCATGGTGAAAAAACAAGAATTAGAAATCTGGGTGTGCTAACAGAGCCATAATCTCCTTGCAATTATAGACATGGTGGGATGGCTTGCATGACTGGAATGCTGTCGTAGACAGCTATGTACTTTTTAGGAAAATCAAACCAGCAAGGTGAGGTGGTGGAATTGCTCTATATGTGAGAGAGCATCTGGAATGTGTCAAGCTCTGCCTAGGGGAGGATAGAGAGCTTGTGGATAAGAATTATGGGGCAGGCTAATACAGGTGACACTGTTGTGGGTGTTTACTACAGGCCACCTGATCAGGAAGGGGGAGTCGATGAGGCCTTCTGCAAACAGTTGAAAGTAGCCTCACAATCACAGACCCTGGTTCTCATGGGTGACTTCAACCACCCTGATACTTGCTGGAAAGGCTACACAGCCAGGCATGCACAGTCCAGGAGGTTCCTGAAGTGCATTGAGGACAACTTTTTGACAGATGGTGGAGAAGCCAACAAGGAGAGGAATGCTGATGGACCTTGTACTTACAAACAAAGAAGGTCTCTCTGACTGAGGATGTGAAGGTTTCAGGTAGCCTTGGCTACAGTGACCATGAGATGGTGAAGTTCAGGATACTACATGGAAGAAGAAGGGCAATATGCAGGTGTGGGAATTCTGCTGAGAAGTCCAAGATGTTTGCGAGCCCGAGATTCCTATGTTACCTCTAGGAGTGGAAATTCCTTGAGCTCACGTAAATAATGGCTGAAGGAGGAAGTCTTGTGAAGATAGAATGACTCTGTTTTGGCTAAGCCAAGAAAGCAAACAAATACTGAAGGTCCCAGTGTCCAAGTGAAGACCTTTGCCTAATTAACTGCAAAATTAATATTAAAATTCATGCCCATCAATATGCTAATGAGCCTAGAGCAAAATATTCTAAACATATCTGACTGTGTTACTCAACTCTCCACCCAAATCCTGTAAACATCACCTAAAAGGTAGAGACAAACAGAGTTAGGGTATACAAAGCTGGGAGGGGTAACACTTTGCTGGGGGGGAAACACTGAAGACCTATCATGGATAGTCTGTTGTGGAGGTACCCACAAAACAGACAGCAGTAGCTACCCAAAAATTGTGGATTTATTGCAATCGATTTCCTGGCACTCTGACAGACCAAAGTTAATTACAAGTTCAGACGTCGGTCGGCAATATATAACTACACAACAAATTCTTAAACTCTAAGGAATTCTCTTTAAGAAAGATGAACCAAAATGTCCATGCTCTTACTCACTACAGCATAATTTAAAACTTGTGTAAGAACCTACTTATTCACATGAAGAATTAGTGGTTGCAAAGTGTTTTTGTAATCTCTACAATGTAATTACATTGCCTGGTTTATGAAAGTCTGGCAATATTTTCATGAGTTCCATTGGAATCAATTTATTAATTAAAAAATTAGGTCAGCTCTACTGACCTAATTAACTCTAATAAAACCAACTAGGTCACAATTAAGATTTTCCTTTCAGACAGGTATTTTCTGTCCCTTTTGTCTCATTTGTAGTAGCCCTCCAGAACTTAAATTACAATTATTTAGTATTCTTCGTATTTTACTCTATAACCTACTCTGCTTATTTAAAACAGTATCAGTCCCACAGCTAAAAAAAGCCAGGGAAAAAGTATCTGAAATGGCAAATCTGGCTTCTGTATTATTCAAGTCTTCTGTAGTCTCTATGAAAATATAAGGGAGAACAAAATCTGTGCTAAAGAATGAGAAGACTCTTATAATTCTCACTATATTTTCACAGCATCTTCCAGCGAAACAGAAAGGCTACTCATTTACGTGGGTTGAGCTTCAAGAATTTGTCAGCTGTCAGGTTGTGACATGTTGATTACACGTGTTACTGGGTTAGGTTTGATGCACTGAAGAACGATGTTGTTAAAAAACCACTGTCAGCTGTATGGAAAATAAATAGTAAGTTACTTCATAACTGATGTAAAGCAATACCTCTGTCCAAGCATAAAGAGCTTCAGAACAAGACCAGGATAGTCTTTTATTTTAGGTTTGTAGTCACAAAAGACTTGCTGAGGTAGAAACATGAGGCATGTAAGCAGCATTCAACAGGATGCTCTGAAGTGTTTAAGCTATCTGTCTTGGTTTCCAGTGTAATTGGTTAACAGGGGAAGATAGGCCACCTAGATGAGGTTTTATCCAACTTAGGCACCCATTTTAAAAGGGAATGAGTCACTTTCTTTCCATGTTTATTTGTCTCTGTTCCTGAGAGACCTAAAATAGCTTAGATGAGAAGTCTAATCTTTCAGGCAGTTATTGTAATTCAAGAGATCTGTTCTAAGTTAATCATTACAGTAATCATGCTTGTTGCTGTTTGATCATAGGCCAGATTGGCTAATAATTCTTTGTCCAGGAGAATTCCATGATAAATAAAGTGAGTAACAAAACAGTGTCATGTATTAGGGCTGGGGGCCACTAGACAAATGGCAGATGCTTTCTATTAACTCGTTTCCCTTCCCAAAGGGGAAGAGAAAGGAAGTAAGGGGGAGAGACTTACAGACTGGAAAAGAAAACTAAAACTGCTTTAATGAGAATAATAATATTTATGTATATGTGTGTGTGTGTGTATACATAAATATATACAATACCAATACAAAACCCAATCCCCCTAACGGCAATCATGTCACTGTCACTACTGATGCTGTGGGCAGGCACTGGGGAATTCCCAGACTGGACTCAGCAGCAGATGGGAAATGGATTAAGGAGTTGGATTCTGTAACTGGATTCAGGAACACACGAATTTCAATCAAAGGCAACAGACAGAGTCCTGTTCACATGCCGGCCATTGAAGAAGAGAGATGGACACTTGTGATCCCTCAGCTTTATACTGAATATCACATACATGGGATGGAATACTTTGTTGGTCAGTTTAGGGTCTCCTGTCCTGTCTGCTCCTTCCCACAGGTGTGGCCTCTCACTTACTGCACCCCACAGTGGTACATAGGATTTAGCAGTGACCTTGGTCTTCACAGGAGCAAGTATAAGCAAGAGCCTTTCTGCACACCAATCCCCGATAGTGACTGTAAACATCAAACACTATCACTCCCTGAAGCAGACACTGTCTGCAAAAATACACTGTTAACCTCAGAAAGTGCAGTTAGTTAGAAGAGACTGAGGTGAAAAGTAAAATCACTGAACAGAATGAGTTCAGTCCTAGCTCAAACCAGGACAAACAGAAGCCCTGAATAACCCCTGAAGAGAGTGCCACATGGGAAAACAGGGAATCCAGAGAGACTTAGCTAGGAAGTGTCTTAGTTGTAGGAAGAAATGTTGAAAGAGAACAAAAATCCTCTAGCTTCCAGACCTCATAAATATGTCAAAAAATCTGTCAAGTAGTTAGATGACTCAGTTAATTCAAAATGGCAAAATAATTATCATCTAGTTATTATATCTGGTATGAAAGTAAAAATACCAGCTGAAAGATGATTTCATGCCGTCATAGCAGATTTTACACAGGCCCTAAATGTTGCTGTTTCCAAAAGTTTTACTCAAATAAAAGAAAAGTTATGGGCATCGATTCCACTCAAAAGCCATTGTTGGTAAAAATCGGTGTGTGGAAGTTCCTTGCTTGGCCAAAAATGACTGCAGCAGATGTGATCACTTTTTTTATTATATAAGACACATTCTAAACTACTTTCCTCTTCTAGAATTCACAGAGAGGACTGTGGTGTAAACACCTCACTCTGCTTCTTCTGAGGGTACTTAAGATAATTAAATGTAAGAAATGAATATGATTTTGGCAAACTGGTTCACATTTTTCCAGTATTCTTATCTGTTTATATTTTTACAGGTTTTACTTCAGAAAGAGGTATTATAATAAAATTCAAGCTAATGCATGACTTGACAGCATTAATTCAGCAAATAGCAAATAACTATAGGCACAATTAAAAAGCCAAAACTTAAAAGCAACTTTCCTTTTCAGAAATCCAATAAAATATCTATTCTCAATGATTTTATAATGAATTTTAGTTCTCTAGAGAGTACCTTGCGGAGTTGCCTTACCTTTTTTTTTGCCTAATAAAGGATAGGTAGAGAACAGTCACTATCATTTAGATGGAAATTTGTATTCGGTATATGCATGCTATCCTGTGACTGTTTTTCTTTCCTCCTATTTACCCATTGGTACCTCAGTACATTACAATTCATACTGCAGCAAGTCACAAGTGATTGTCCATAAATCATAATAAAATATGTCACATAATGTCTAGGTTTAGCATAATACCTTAGTTCTCTGGTGAAACAATCTGAACATTTAAATTGTATGTGGTTTTCCATTATCCAAGAAACAACTTAGTTCTCCAGATAGCAACTGGAATGCACTTGCAAACGCACACACACACACAACAAAAAAAAA
>NW_010399428.1:57332-78868 GCF_000710305.1 Buceros rhinoceros silvestris
AAAAAAAAAAAAAAAAAAAAAAAAAAAAAAAAAAAAAAGAAAAAATCAGGGAAGAAAGGAAGAAACTCTGGTCTTGTAAAATTCTTCATTTCCTCATGAGAAATGGGTGCAGAGTACTTTATGATCGTAATGCTTTTTAAAGGGCAGAAAAGTAGGAAAAATAGTGTAATGATCTTAAGTTATATTGAAATAACACAACTTTTATCAAATATAGATACCTGTATATCTCTTGTTACCATGGATAATAAATTACTCTTTATTTTAACACTTCTGCATGTGACCTTAACTCTGTAAAATTAGGACTTGTTATGTTGGAGCAAGTCTAACACGATTTTTCTTCACGTACCTAATAGCAACTTTAGCAGGATTAGCAAACAAAATGAAGAAACCCACCAAGAGATGTTACAGAATTTAATGGAATTTTAGTCAACAAACAGAACTATTAGATTTTTTTCTTCCATGCCTTTAGTATATTTTTCTTTGCTTTCTTTATTTTGTATTTTTTATTTGTATTTTACTTCGAGAAAGTAAAAAAAAAATTCACAAATCCAGCCAGTACAGTTACAATACTGGTGGATTTTAAGTTTACTTTTTATTTAACCAAACTATTAGGAATCAGATCAGCATTCATGCACAAACCACTTAAGAAATGGAAAAAATTTGGAAAAGCGTAGGTTACCTGAGGCTTCCTCTGGGGACAGAGAATGCAATAATCTAATAATTGTCCCAGGGGAGAAAAAAAAAAGGCACATTTTTGAAATTGGATAAGTCTGTAAATATTCGTAAACTGTTGCTTTTCATGAGATGGAGACATTTGCAAGCCTTTATATGCTAAAACCACAAAGATTCTGGGTGGTTAACTCTTACAGAAAAACTGCAGAGATGAGTAATTTCATCTCCAGATGACTAAGAAGTATCTTAATTAAGCCATAAGGATCTGGATGTTTCCCGAATTTGTCAGCTATGTCGATGAAAATTTAATTTGCAACATGCGCGTTGCTGTGCGTGGGACTACTAGCTGTAGAATAGAAATTATGACATCTGTGGCAACATTTTGTCAGTATCATATAGGTTTAAAATGTAAGGATGGTCCCTGCTCAGGAAGCCTGCTTTACCCAGTTTGAATGGACATCCATAAATTTGCCCTTAACCTCAAGTTACGTACATAGCTTTTTACCACAGCAGACACTGTCTCCAAGGAGAAAAGTAATTTATAAACTGATAAGAAGTCTTAGGCCTTTAGAATGATCCTGTTATACCAGATCAATTAATTAATTAATTAATCAGGATAATGAATTATTGAATAGAAAATATTCTGCTGTTCCTTGTGTTTCTTCTGCTGTGCAGTGTATTAACCATATTTTTTTTCCCAGTAAATTGATGAACAGAGTAGCTGAATACTACAATTATCTGACTTATTGTAGTATATCTAAGGAATTAAATCTCCCTAGAGTCTTTCATCTGACTATTTCTCTAGCGTAAACATAACTGTGCTACACACTACTCTGTGTTAGTGACCTGAGTAAGAACATTTGGGATTGGTGATCAAGTGGGGAAAACTTTTGGGGTTTTTGTTCTTTGTTTTTTGGGGGGTTTTTTTGTATTTGTTTTTTAATTTTGGACTGAATAAAAAATTTGGACTGTGTGTGCTATGTAGTAGCACACATTCTGCTTCAAGAGTAGAGAGCAGTTTTAGCACTTTATGTATCAAAAGAAACACTCGTGCTTTTTCATTTTGTATTAGAGTTACCGTCTCAGGTGAGAGACATCACTGGACTGCGTGTAGACTGCCACAGTGAAGACAACTATGTCTGAGGTAGTGTAGGCTCCTGTTACAATCAGTGAAGGGGAGCAGGCACTTGCAGGACATGGGTATAGCATCCTGAAGTATTCGATCAACCAGCAGAGATCAGATCGACTGTTTACTACAAGGTCTTATCTCTCTTCATTGACTATAAATAAGTGACATTTTCCAGTCTTTTTAAATAACCAAAGTATGATGCATAAATTTGTTGAGGAGATTCAGGGGAGAAGGAAGAGCAACAGAAATGTGTTGCATTAGGCAACAGAATAATTTTCTTCTTAAAAGGTATAGCTTCTGGGGTGTATTTTCTTTAAAAAACATGGCTGGGCCCTGACAAGTTTAAAACCTGCCATAATATCACACAACAACATGTTTCTATGCACACAGTGGTTCTCAAAGTTTTGAAAACAAAATCCACCTTTGCAGGATCATGTTTCTTTGCGTGCCACCTTCTGCATATATATCCCAACTAAACAGTTTTTCCTTCAAAACTTGAATTTTTATTAACCAATCACTTAAATTTAGAATGAGTAATTTTATTTCTAAGAAAGATCTTGCATTCACTTTCCCACTTGTATAGAAAAAACTCAATAGCTACCACCGTTTTACCATTTCTCAGCTGAAGTGTCAGCAGATTGTTTTCTGTGGGTTAGTAAGTGAAGACGACACTGAAATTGCCCAAGAATGTAAAGAACTGTAAGAACCTTTGTGTGGTTCTTAAACTATATGATGTAAACTAAGGACCATACATTTTCATACTTCATCTCTGTTGATGGCAAATAATAGATTCTTTAGAAAAGTGTTGGAACACAAAGCTGTAAGTGTAGGAAGCACAAATTATCACTTCCATTTACAAAGCTTCCTATTGATGCATGTTTTTCTTTTTTGAACTTATCTGATAATTTTTGTATTTCATATAAGTTTTTGCCATCTGCTACATTCTATAAAAATAATTTCCACAGTTTCACAATGTATGGTGTGATAAGAATGTCCCCTTTCTTTGTTGTTTTGAAAACTTGACTGCAAGTATTTATGTTAAAGGAGTGGTTGGTAACTACCTTTAATTGCTGCCACCTGCATTTTTTCTGGGTGGGGGAAGGAACACTGCACTGCTCCTCTGTTTAAAGCTGTTAAAAAAGATAAAAAGTAGTAGCTCCAGAAAACATTCTTGCTGTAATTTCAGGTGTGTCTCCATAAACAGGAAATATTACTATACACACTGGAAGGCAGGTGTATTTGCATAAGATTCCCATGAAAATGTGTTAAGTTTCCTTTTTTAAGACTAGATAATAAAAAAAATCAGAAAAAATCTCCTTAAAAATTAAAAAGGGCTTAATAAGATTGTTCCTTTGGACAGATAATAGAAAATTTTATGGGTAGTTGGTGAAAGAAAATGCAGAAAATGTAGAAAGTACAGTACTTTATGAGAAATACATCTAGAAATCATGACCACAGTAATCTGAAATCACCAATGTAAATGTGTAGAAGTAAATAATACTGTTCGAGCTCATGTAAGGACTTTTTAGTGTATGTAGTATATGAATATAGCTCACTTATACCATCATTAATAAATTTTTAACAAAAAAGAAATATTTGTTCCAAGAATAATGTAAAAATATGTATAATTTAATAGTTTTGATCTTCAGTGGCAGAAAAGGAGAAAACATATTGGGTTGCTATATTGTCACTTCAGCTGAAGCATTGGCAAAAAGCATTTCTCTAGCAATTGTTTTTAATAAATTACTGGCGTTATTACAGGAAGTCAAAACAATGTTCATGCTTTTGCCCCTGTTCATCCACCTTACAATACATAAGCTGTATTTTTTTCTTCTTGTATTGGAGTAGTTTTCCCTATAGAGGTACTCTAAATCTTTGCTGTCCCATAAATATGTGAACATAAACAGTGATTTATTGCAATTTAGCTCCTGTTTTGGTGGAGGAGGTTTATGGAGCTGAGAAATCTCATTAATCTAATTCACAGCTCATAGTATAAACATAACCTTTACAATATATAACAGCAGAAATTATGCGTGGTTATGATTTACTGTTTGTGTTTTGGAAGGAGAAAGAAGTGTGAACTTGTTTTGCCACTTCCAGTTTTAATACTCATTGATTAAGTTGAAGAATTAATATGAAACGGCTATAAATAACAATCTATGTGTATTTACTTTCTGATACAAGTTTATTTTTTTACATAGAATATTTAAATTCAGAAGCTGTGAGAACAGTGTACTATGAGTCAGACGAGCAATTTTAAAAAGCATATTCCAAACAGAATTGCTATTAACCTGATCATTTATTATGACAGTAAATCTACTTAAAAGATAGATTTCTAAAGTTGTCTCTTGAACATCTACATAAAACAGAAAAGTAAGGGATTAAGTAACTGTGTCGTAGTGATGTTAAATTGCTCTTTAGGTCTTCCATACTTAAGTACGCATATTTTATTAGTATTCATATTCTCACTGAAGTGGAAAGCCTCAATTTTGAACAGAGTGGCTGTTAATGTAATAATTGTAATATATTCATATCATGTAATGCTATTATGAGTTTATCTATGCTTCTACTGAATTTTAAGAGAAACCTGTGATGCTTGAAAAATAGGCATATTTTTTGTTAAATGATCAGAAGAACTATCAAATTTTGGTGTTTCTGTTTTCAGCTGCTGTGCAGAAAATCTTGACTATCTAAAGGGATAACAGCTATAATTATGAAATCTCAATACTGGGATGTTCTTAATATGTTTCTGATGCTTTAAATTTCTATAATATGGTGCAGAGAATTTATTTTGCAAAATGTATGTAAATGATGTCATTGGAATGTTGCATGCTTAAATATATTTATTTGAAGTCTTTTGAATGAATTACAGTTAATGAAAAGGAAAGTTAAAAATATGTTATCAAGAACTCTTGATCAATCAAATCATAGTCCTTTTATAGAGACATGTTCTCTGTATTAGACACTCTTTTATTAGAGAATTCATGAAAGTGAACCTTACATAATATTTATGGTTTCTAAATAATACTGATATAGTGATATATTATTACTACTAATAATTTTGAAACAATGTATTTTATTATTCAGGAATTATAAGAAAGTTAGAAATCATTACAGTGATAAACTGTATTCTAAAATATGACTTTCCTCTCTCATCTTCCAAATAAACCTTCGATTTAAATTCACTAAAATGATGGTAAAAATTCCTATTGGAAAGATTTTATTATTGAAAACTTTTAATTCATCAACACTGTAATTCCTTCAAACTGTAATAAAATATTGCTGACTAGAAGCTATTTTACAAAGAATGTTGATTACTTTAAGTTCATCTTTCTTTCGAGCTGTACCACCATTGGTGTTCTCCTTGTGACCAGAACTTAGTTCTGCAAGTTATACCTTGTTTTAATATATACATGGAGGAAAATGATATATTTTTACATGCTTCTTTAGTTTTTCCCGATTCTTTTCTTTTGTATGTTTCTTGTATACAAGAAGCTCATTTTAAAGTTCCTACTATTGTAGTACATATTCCAGCAATGTCACTGTAATATGCTATTTGAATTTAAAATATATATATTAATTTACAAAATTCACTGGTGTTAATTACCCAAATTTCCTTCCAAGCTATGAAAGGATGAAAGAAATGAGAGCCATGCCTTCAACAGTTGTTAAGAAGAAAATGCAATGGTGACTGTACTGACATCGAAAGAACACAGATACGCAAGAACTAATTATTAAAAAAGGGGGGAAAAAAGAGATAGAAAATGTTTTTAAAAATTATTTAGTGACTTACACATTTAAAATACTGGGTTTTTTACTCTCCTGTTAATTCATGACTTTATGTCTACTGACTAAGACATTATTCCAAAAGTTAAAGGGTGATGTTTATGTGCAATGTGAGGGCACTGAGGACACATGAGGTTTTTCAGTTTTAAGTAATAAGATGATTTAACCCGAAATTCAGTAGAATTTGGCACATAATTTCCCTAGAATCTGATTTAATTTTCAATATTAAAGCTGAGCAGTGGAATGCATAAACTATTTTCCTTGTATTACTTTTTCTTTTTTTTCCAATATATTTAACTGAGATGATTAAATATTAAAGGAAGCCTTTTAGAATACAGTGTCAGATATTTTCAGCTAGAAAATATTCTAGAATCTATTTACTGGGCTAATAATTTTCCATTTCTTCAAGCAGTAGCAGAACAGCGCATTAGCAGTTTTGGATAAAAATATATTGAGTTTTGATGGACTCAAGTAATAGAGAGCAGTTGACCATATTGCAGAGTATGAATCATAACAGTGAAATGCTTGGCAATGTATTTTGAAGATTTAAAATGTAAGGGCCATATACTGACCCTAAATTGTATAATCAATAATAATGTACGAACAATGATGTAGTAGCATCGACAGCTCTGCTCTGGAATTACAACACCCTAAGTGAAGCAGTCCAGCTAATAAGAAAAGGTTTTTCTTGAATGCTAAATCTACTGAGTAAATAATCAAAACTGAACACTGGCATATTCCAAAGAAGGTCTTTATATAAAGCAAGCCAGTCTAAATCTAAAAAGCTTAAGGAAGTATTTAAATGTAGTAATAGCCATAAATCCATAAATAAACACATATAGTATTATACAAATATGCAAATGCATTTCCTTAATACCTGAAAATCAAAAGAAGACAATTCGCTTACAGCTTTGGTAAATCAGGCTTAATCATTCAAACCTGAAGATAAATGATTATGATCAGTTGGAAGATGTTTTATGACAGGGTTATTTCCTGTCTAGACTAAATTTAATCACAGCAAGTACCATTTCATGTAATCCTTCTCAAATCTATTCCCATCATTCACTACTTCATTAGTGAAAATCTTCAAGATGAAGAAAATTTAGAATGGATATTTCAAAGTTATGTGTATCAATGTCTCTCAAATATACTAACTCTCACAGTATCCTTCTGGACAAAATGTGCAGCATACAGCTAGGCAAGTCCATGATATGTTGTGTGAACAATTGGTTCACAGATTGGGCTCAAAATGTTGTACTAAATGGAGTTACATGGCCAATCGCCAGTGGAGTTCCCCAGGGCTCAGTTTTAGGCCCAGTGCTCTTTAATATTTTTGTAAGTGATCTAAATGAGGGAATTGAATGCATGTTAATTAAGTTTGCTAATGATACTAAACCAGGAGGAGCTTTGGACTCCTTCAAGGGTAAAGAGGCCTTATAGAGAGGTCTGGATAGTCTAGAGAGCTGGGCAATCACTAACCATACGAAATTGGACAGAGCAAGTGCAGGATTCTGCAGCTGAGACAGAGTAATCCTGGTTATATGTACAAACCGGGGCACAGAGGCTCGAGTGTAGCCCCATAGGAAGAGATCTGGGTGTTTGGGTTGATGGCAAGTTGAATATGACTCAACAGAGTGCCCTGGCACCAAAAAGGACCAACAGTGTTTTGGGATCCGTGAAGTACAGCATGACTAGCCGGTCAAGGTAAGTGATTTTTCCACGATACACTGCACTGGTGTGGCCTCACCTCGAGTAATGTGTGCAGTTTTGCATGCCTCAGAGTAAGGACATCAGATTGTTAGAGTATCTCCAGGGGAGGGCAATCAAGATGGTGAAAGGCCTTGCTGGCAAAACTTATGAGGAAGAGCTCACTTGGTTTGCTCAGCTTGGGGAAGAGGAGGCTGAGGGCTGACCTCATCAGAGTCTATAGCTTCCTGAAGGGAGGCAACAGAGGAGGAGGTCCTGATCTTATCTTTCTGGTGACCAGTGATAGGACACATGGAAATGGAATGAAGCTCTATCAGGGGAATTTCAGACTGGACATTATGAAAATGTTCCTCACTGGGGAGGGAAGGAGTGGGGGTGGGGTGGTGGTCGCTGGAACAGGTTCCCCAGGGAAGTGGTCATGGCACCAAGCCTGTTGGAGTTCAGGGAGCATCTGGATGATGCTCTTAGTCATATGGTTTAGTTTTAGGTAATCCCATGAGGAGCAGGGAGTTGGACTCAATGATCCTTATGTGTCCCTTCCAACTGGAGATATTCTATGATTCTATAATGTTACATGTACATTATCCTGCAAAAATAAGTTGACTGATAAAATTAAAAGTATACTACTATGTTTTTGTAACTGTGCTTTCTGATGTCTTTTGAAAAGAATATCTGATTTTAATATAATATGAGGGGTTTGCGGGTTTTTTTAATGGTCTTTCTAAATCAGATGAAATAGCAAATTGCAAGAGAAACAAAGCTGGTGAAGGGTTTAGAGAATAAACGTTATGAGGAGCGGTTGAGGAAACTGGGGTTTAGTCTGGAGGAGGCTCCAGGGGAGACCTTATTGCTCTCTACAACTACCTGAAAGGAGGTTGTATTGAGGTGGGTGTTGGGATCTTTTCCCAAGTAACAAATGATAAGATAGAGGAAACAGCCTCAAGTTACACCGGAGGAGGTTTAGACTGGATATTAGGGAAAATTTCTTCACTTGATAATGGTTGTAAAGCATTGGATCAGGCTGCCCAGTGAAGTGGTGCAGTCAACATCCCTGGAGGTATTTAAAAGACATGTAGATGTGATGTGTAGATGTTTTAGCGGTAGACTTGGCAGTCCTTGGTTAATGTTTGGACTTCATGATCTTAAAGAGTCTACAATTATGTCTGATGAGCTTTACAAAAGCAGGTGACACGATTTGTGAAGACAGCTATCGTACTGTAAAAGAATATCTGAAATCAGTCTACTAATTAGTCTACTAACTTGTACTTTTATATACATGCCTCTGGTGGGATTAGAATGCCTAAGAAATAAAATTAAAAAGATCAAATTGTTAAGAAATAAAACTACATTTATATTCATATTTTTAAAGGGCCCACATTTTGAAAACTTTTTTCTATGAACAATCCCCAGTATTCACTTCTCCACAGGAGATAACTTATTCTCCCATTTAATTTTTATTTAGTAAGTTCAGAAACCTCTTTCCAGAGAACAGTTGAAAAAGGTTTTCTTCTAGGTTATTTCCCTATAAGCAAAGTACAGTGAACTCTCATTCCACCTAAAATATGCTGATTTACTCATCATTTTAACATTACACTGATTATCACATAGAAGTATTTTCCACTGAAAGCAACATGGGTGTTTAACAGTTATGCTGTATCTGCCCCTTACAAAAACTGAAATACTTGACAGTAATTTTTCATAGACTTCAACATTCCATCAAAGAAACATATCACCAGCATGCTTTTTTGAATTGTGATGTTCATACATCCTAAGAAAGGCATACTGTGGGCTTAACTGAACAGCATTGAAGAGTAATTCTGAAGGATCACCAAGTGTGTCTTCACAACTCTAGTTCTAGGTGGGAACATCATGTAGGAGTACAGATTCATCTTGTAAGGGTGCCTAAGTCGCTTCACTAAATAAAGACTCCAAATCTCTCCAGCTGTGAATATTCCAGTAGAAATGGATACTCCTGCAGCATTATGGACTGGCATTAGGACGTTCAGTTGATTTAGTTCAGAATGTCATTGAAAGGTTGAGATAAGAATCAATATGGGGTCTGTATGGTCCCATTTCTGTCTTTTCAGTACCTGAAGGCCACTTTTCATGAATTTTTCTTCACCAAGAGATTAATTCCTATACCATCTTTCAACAGGTTGCCTGGACTGAGATTCATTTCATATACTCTTAGACAGGTAAACATTAGTCTAAGCTAGTTGTATAAATCTTCCCAAGAGGAGGGATAAATACCTCCCAAGGAGCATTCATCCTAACCGAAGACATATGTACAAGCCAAAGCATATGACTTCTTGTTTCTGCATCTCTGGTACACAGTCCTGACCTCAAAGTATATGCCAGATGCTGTTTCAGTGATCCAGACTCTGTATACTTTAAGTGCTTCCAACCACCCAAGCTCACTTATTACTTCCTCATGCTCTTTCAGAACTTTCTCAAGCCACAGTTATACCCTCTTATATTTTTTCCAAGAAAATTTGACAAGCAGAAACAAAGTTAGGAGCAGAAAACACCTTCTTAATTATTTCTACCTTCTATTAAAGCAACTGGGAATTACAAGCAAGCTGACAGCTTCCCTTCCTTTCATGAGTTGAAGATTCACCAGTATTTCAGGCTGAACTCAATTCTTCCTTTTCCCTCTTGCCAACAAGTCTTTAACTGAAACAGATTCTGCAAAGGATACACTCTGCTTTGAGACAGGCTCCTCTTCCCATGCCATGTACTCACACTAAGATGGTATAAATCCACCAGACCATGTTTACTATACCTTGGAGAATGACTATGGAAGGGACATTTTTGTCCTATTAGCAGTAGACTAATGTAGACTGATGATGCTCCAGTGAATTTTAGTCACTCTTCCACAAAATGTGAAAGACCTTCTTGGAACTGGTCAGTCATTTTAGAATGTAGTACAGGAGGATGTGCTTGTGCCATCACTATTTCCACACACTATCTGAAGGAGTTCAAAGTTTGTGTATTCCTACACAATACAAATACCGAAAGTCTATTTGTAACACCAGGGAAAGGATAATCCCATGTAAAGATTCTCCTGCTGGAAGTAGGAATCTTCTTCGTCTTTCCACCATAAGTCCAAAAGTAGATGCAGCCTTGATCTAGATAGAGGCTGGTACCACAATAGGAGCTGCAACTTCATCTCATGATGCAACCTCTTCTTCTGGTAATTGAGTAGGGATGGTAATAATGAGGCATAAAAACTTGAGTTGTCTCTGTTCCTTTAAATTCTTGGATTATAGTCTGGAAATGTTGGAGGCTGGAGAAAGACAAAACAGTAGAGATAAGAAAGAACCGAACAGCCTAAAGGCCAGTTGAATCCAGTATAAAACCCAACAAACTATGGCAAACTGTGTCTGTGAGCCGACTCATGACCACATATGGGAAAAGGGGTTAATGGACAGGATATTAAGAGATACCACTTCAACACCACTAGAGATCTCCAAAAGACCACCATGTAAGCCCCTCTGAGCCCAGGCTACATCCATCATGACTATGCAAAAATATGAATCAGTTCCAAGAAATAGAATGAATACTTATGATTATTCTGGGGAAAATAATACATATGCGATCGGGTGATAGAAGCTTTGGTTGAGGCAGCATACGGCATGCACAATAGGCGGAATTATCCCCCATGCATCCAGTGCTGCTGATAAAGAAATACTGCTTCTTAATGTTAAATTGGTGTTAGGGAGTTTATTCCCGATTTCGGTAACACTACCACCTGGAAGATATGAGTTTCCAGACTACATAGCTACATCTGTATAAGAATAGCTTTGCAGCTTGACTCCTGCTGATGTTTCTTGATTAAGAGTGTATCAGTATATTTTTGTTGGAGACCAAGATGCTGCAATGGATGATATTCTATCTATCTCTAAGATCCCTACTGTTACCCTTGAAGAGAAAGTTGGTATTCAACAATAAACTCCCACTCTTCTCAAATTAATGTTCTACTTCTGAAGAAAGGTTGGTAACATTACTGGGACATAGGTAACCAGTTGTTTACTCTTGACATTGTAGTCCTACATATTGTTAACGGTATCAAGCTGTGTTTTGCATGTCAGGATATTTCTTCACCTGTCTACCTTGTTCCCTCTCTCATCCATTATCTTTGCTTCTCCTCTTTTCACCCTTGGATAGCTGATCTCCACGAAGAGAGAAGCCCATATATCTCATTATTTCACATTTTCTTTCTCACAGATGGTAAACCCACCTGCAGATCTGCCCTTTTCATGCCATTACTAACTTCATGCTCTGTTTAAACTCTGTTATGTTTGCAACCAGGTCACCTGCTGAGGGAATGGCTACTTCTGACAAGACCCCATCTCCTATTGAGCAAATGAGCTACAGACACAGAGGCCCAATTATTATTAAGTGTTAGCATAATTGTAATTATAAGTAGAGTGTTTCATTATAATACAGCTGTTGAGGCTTTAATGCATCCCTGTAATGTGCTTTATTAATAAGCTGTATAGAACTGCTGACTTTACAATTTTCTGGATCACATTTATGATAACAAAAGAGGTTATGAAAATGAATTCACTATGGGAGCCCTACTGTGTTAGTTACTATGATTCACAAGTTTATTATGGTAATAAAGCAACATGAGACAATAATGTTGGGAACTGAAATACACTAATGATGCTTCATATTGTTCCAAAAACATTATGCAGAAGTGGTAAAAGTGTTATGACTTGCAGATAGTCAAATGTAGCAGATGTCACACTACTGAATATAAGCAAGAGACAATGCTGTTAGCCCCTGTACCATTTGCTGCTTCCTTCCAAGTCTTCCAAAGAGAAAACAATGCTTAAGCTGTTTGGTTTATTGGTTGCAAAAAAAGAGGATTTTTATTAATTCTTACCAATTCCTAAATCGATATTTGACTGAGGGTCTGTGTGATCTTACTTTCAGTAGATGTTTTCTGTGTAAATTTATTGACACTTGGTAAACAGGTCTCTGGAGCAAGGGACAAGTTTTGGAAGGCAATGTTCCCAATAGTCTTAAATGTATTTTCAAGCTAACTGTTGGCCAGTTAAAAGTGCTCAGTGTAAACCTATCTCCAGTGGCTTTGAGAAAAAAAAAAGAAGACAGATCAGAACAACAAGGGAGATTTATGACACTCCTCCCAGTTTTTAAATAATGTTAGAGTCCACTGTTCTGGATAAACATTTTTATACTACATTATCACATACATAGAGTATGTGATTCACTCTAAGCAAGACTATCCAGAGTTAAGATTACTCAGAAATGAGTGGCACTCTTTAAACATTGATTTTGATGAATCCAAATGAATTAATGAGTACAATGAATTCATTGTATTGCAGACAAGAGAGCATGAAGGAAATCACTGTATCCTGATTGCCCATGCTGCTTAATAGTTAATGGCATCTCTGATTTTTGCTTTCAGCCTTTTTGACTAGTTTACTTAAAGACAAATAGTCCCTGAAAGGCATAATTCTTAAAGGACTGTAGACACAAATTAGTATGTAATACTCAGCATGAGGACCACGTTTTGGGCTGTGGTTCTCTTTTGTTTAGCGCTGTAGAATTATCCACATATATCCACATGTTTATATAGATATATCCTCTTTATATAAAAATACATTTTTACTTTAAGAGACTACACAGGCTAATTTTAGTGCCATAGGGCTGTTACAGTGTGCAGAGGTATAGTAGTAAATTACTCTTGCAGCAAACCTGTGCTGTGACTTTCATGAAGTATGTCACATTAGTGAAGACTGGAGAGTACAATATGCATTAAGTGTACTGCAGCATGATAAGAATGATCAGGATCACAAAAAAATTCTAATTTAAAGTGAAATTAAACTAATGAATGAAAAAGTTATAAAAACATGATCTCTATCTCAGAACACAGGCATAGTGAAGACATTTAATGAAATTAAAAGTAGCATGTTCAATAATGATGAAAATAAATACTTTCTCATAAACTCTGAGACTCATTGATACAGGAAATTTGCAAGGCCAAGAAAAGAAAAGAGATTAAAAGTGAGTAGTCACCTGAAGATAGTGGTAGACATAGAATTTAAGGTCTCTAAAAGCCACTTAAAACATGAGGAGAAACCTAGCCCACCTATCTTAGGGGACTGTTTAACACGGTAAGTAATTTGATAGACATTTACTTGTGTATCTAGTTTTCATTACTGTGAAAACACCTTATGTATTTAATTTTGTTTGCCAACACATGCTTGAGATGTGTTTTCTGTTGAGACACCCAATTTTTACCCAATTGTAAAATTTAATTTCAAAATACAGATAGATGGACCTTAAAACAAAAGGGGGATGGGTAGGTGCATTCTGAGAACACAGAAGTCATCAGTCTTTTTTGCACTCGGCTGTATGTACTGTTAATCAGGCTCTCTCCTCTGTTTGGTTTTATGGTGCTTGCATGGTAGGATTCACAGTAGCCTGAAGTTAACTAGAGAGAAGCTAAATGCTCCATGTAATGGTAGTTGCTACTCACCTTTGCCTTTTTCATAATGAGTAAGTCCCCTCACAACAACCTCTTTGACTGAAGGCTCAGACTAGTAGATGATTAGGCAAAAAGTGGTTTTTTCCACGCTTTTGGTGAAGAGTGTTAGATGGACTTCTCTGGAGATATTCAAAATACACTTGGACACAATCCTGTCCAATCTGCTCTAGGAGAACTTGCTTTAGCAAGGAGGTTAGGCTAGATGATCTCGAGAGGTCTCTTCCAACCCCTACCACTCTATGATTCTGCAATCCTGTTACTGTATTACAAGAAGCTTGAGAGAGTAATTTCTTATAATTTCCCTCTAGTAGAAAGAGCTAGATAGTTGACCTAATTAACTGGGTGTCTTTTTGAAAGAATGAATTTGAATGTTCCTTGTACATTCAATGAAAAAAGGCAGGCTCTTTGTCTGGATGGACTGTATGTCTTTCTGCATGTCTTTATAGGATTCCCTCACTTGACTCAACAGAAAACTACTTTAGGTTAGATATACTGAAATGCCTCCATGGGACCCAATACCTAAAATTTTGGTGATGTAGTTGTTAAAGTATGTGGCTAAACTAGGATGCCATAGAAGTATATTTTTCTTAGATTCATAGAATCATAGAGTAGTATGAGTTGGAAGGTACCTTTAGAGGTCATCTAGTCCAACTCCTCTGTAATGAGCAAGGGCATCTTCAACTTGATAAGGTTGCTCAGAGCCCCGATCAACATGACCTTGAATGTTTCCAGGGATGGGGCATCTACTACTGCTCTGGGCAACCTGTGCCTGTGTTTCACCACCCTCATTTTAAAAAATTCCTTTCTTAGATCTAGTCTAAATCTCCCCTCTTCTAGTTTCAAACTGCTAAAAAGACTGCCTCCATCTTTCTTATAGCCCCCCTTTAAGTACTGAAAGGCCACAATAAGGTCTCCACAGAACGTTCTCTTCTCCGGGATGAACCCTAATGCACTCAGTCTGTCCTCATGGCAGAAGCGCTCCATCCCTCTGATCATTTTTGTGGCCCTCCTCTGGATGTGCTCCAACAAGTTCATGTCCTTGTGCTGAGGACTCCAAAGCTGGACATAATAGTCCAGGTGAGGTCTCAGCAGGGCAGAGCAGAGCCCCAGAATCATCTCCCTTGACCTGCTGGCCATACTTCTTTTGATGCAGCCCAGGATATGATTGGTCTTAAAGGCTGTGAGCACACATTGTTGGCTCACGTCCACTCTTCATCCTCTGGTACCCCTGAGTCCTTCTCCCCATAGCTGCTCTCGATCACATCCTCCCCCAGCCTGTATTGATATGAAGGATTTACCCAATCCAGGTGCAGGACCTTGCACTTGGCCATGTCGAACCTCAAGACGCTCACATGGGCCCACTTCTCCAGCTTGTCCAGATCCCTATGGCATGTCAACTGCACCACTTAGCTTGTTGTCATCTGCAAACTTGCTGAGGGTGCATTCCATCCCACTGCCTATGACATTGATGAAGATATTAAAAGGCACTGCTTCCAGGATGGACCCCTGTGGGACACTACTTGTCACTGATCTCCATGTTACCATCCAACCAACTCTTTATGTGCTGAACAGTCCACCCATCCAACCCATATCTCTCCAGTTTAGAGGGAAGGATGTTGTGGGGCACTGTGTCAAAGGCTTTGTAGAAGTATGGGTAGATGACATCTGCAGTGCTTCTCTTATCCACAGATATAGTCATTCCATCATAGAGGGCCACTAGGTTGGTCAGGCAGGACTTGCCCTCAGTGAAGCCATGCTGGCTGCCTCGAATCACTTCTCTGTCCTCCATTTGCCTTGACAGAGTCTTCTTCCATGATCTTCTGAGGCACAGAAGTGAGGCTGACAGACAGTTCTCAGGGCCCTCCTTTCTACCATTTTTAAAAATGGGTGCAATCTGGAATTTATTGTCTCTGAATGTTGTAAGATGCTATGACCCATTCTTCACAACGCTTATCTGTTAGATATCTCTTGAGACTCAAGTTACCCCACCATTCTTAGACACTTCACTTTTCAGTGATTATTGAACAATGTAGAGCACCAAAGAAAAGATGAAATGAGAACTGTGAAAGAAGACTGGAGTCATGAAAAATGTTACTAGACTTAAATGTATTTGGAGATGGGGAAGATTTAAACCTCACTTGAAATGTGTAATAAATGGGTGATGGCAGAAAAGAAGACATTTAGAGCCAGTCTTATTTCTAAAGCAGCTATTTCTGAAGCATTACCTGATTTTAATACTGCTCAGTTAATTCAAGCAGAGGAGGTAACTATATAACTATTATAGAAATGAGATGTACTGCACTTCATGTAAAATAGATGGAAAGATGCTTTTAATAGAGTTTATTAAGAGAGAAATTTGTAATGTATCTGCAGATGAGATCTCATCTTGCAAATTAGGGGAGTAATTGGTATCCCCTGTCATGAAATAGAAATACAATGAAAAATTAAAAAAATACAAGAAAAAATTAGAAAAACCTGTATGAAAACAAATTTGAGATTACAAAATAAGCAGAATTTGCTAAGCAAAGGAAATTACCCAAACAAATCTGAGTGTGATGTAGAACGGACAGGATTCTTGAACTGCTGGAGAATATACGATGAAGGGTGATATTGAAAAAAAAAAAGATGTAAGAAATTCAAAGCTGCAGGCCATCAAAAACTCAGAGTTTTTGATGTTAAGCCAATGCTTAACATCAGGAAAAGACAGGGGAAATTATCATGACTGTAAGAGATTGCAAGTATCAGGACAGAATGTGCGTTATTGACAAAGTGGATAAAGTACCATTGGTTCAGAAGAATTATTCATGAGATGTTACAATGATGAATGAAAGGCTGAAAAGTACATAGGAACTGTACTAATTCAAATTGATACAAAAGGCACTGTAGTGCCAAAGATAATGACACTAGTACTGTTAAAGAGATCCATAGTTAATGACAAGGCAGGATGATTATTTGGGTCTGATTATTTCATCCACAAACCTAAGTATGTCAGTTGAATATATGTGCCAATATAGAGAAGAAGTTGTGGTTTTTGGTTTCTACCAGCAGCTATGCCACAAATAATTAAGATTATATCTGGTCACTCACTTTACTTCAACATAAGTGAAAAAAATCCACTACTGAGTATGCAGACAGCACAGATGAAGATTCTGGGGAAGTTACCATACGCTGAAACAGAGTTTAAACAGGACAATTTTCTAAAATCTCAGTATCAGAGGTTGAAGAGAAAATGTGTAAAAATGTGTACTTCATACACTGTTTTGTTATCGAACCACAGGAGAAGTGCAAAATCGTGGAGAAATTAAGAACAAGGTACTTTATGCTTATAGATAAGAAGCAAATACCTAGAAAATTACACTTTTAATTTAGCTACGAAGAGAAGTGTTTTTTGAGAGTTGGCTGGTGCTAAGTATTTTCTCATTTATTCAGCCTCCAGGTCCTAGTATATGACTGTAAAAAACTAGAGCTCATGTTTCTGCACACAGTTTCTTGGGAAGTACCATTTCCTCTGACTGCTGTATGATGTTTAGGATTTGCTGCCTACCACTGGAAAATGCAATGGATTTATTTCATTGCGCAGAGACAGGTAATCTGTGCACAGATGGTGTTTTTGTTCTGAGGCATGACAGTGGAAGCGTGTGGCTGGAGACTCCAGGCAGTCCTGGAGACAGCCATAGCTTTTGGGCTAAAGCTAAACAAGATACAAACTAAGCTTTTGTTACTGGAAATACAAGGGGAAGAAAAAAGGTGCAAAAGAAGATGACAGTAAAACTGTCTTGATCCTCAGCATAGCTACCATAGCAGAGAAGAAAGGATACTTCATGGTAAAAATAGACACTGACATTCTATGGCTATGTCAGTAAACCCAGAGTGTTACTGTGCAATAAAGTGTTAGTGTCCAAAAAAGCTGAGATACAAATTTTAACACAGAATTTAAAGAACGTAAATGTATTTATTTATTTATTTATAATGTTTTTATAGTGTTCCATAGTGTT
Organism: Buceros rhinoceros silvestris; assembly: GCF_000710305.1. Taxonomy (NCBI): domain Eukaryota; kingdom Metazoa; phylum Chordata; class Aves; order Bucerotiformes; family Bucerotidae; genus Buceros; species Buceros rhinoceros. Next base: position 75,142 of record NW_010399428.1, read on the forward strand.
ACATAATTGTTCAGAAAGCTCATAGAACCGTAACCCTTTGTGATAAACAGAAAGCTGGGGATATGTGTCTGATGTAATATACAAAACGTATCCTTACAGGCTCCATGGTGGTATGTTAGCTGCCTGGGAATTTTCTACAGTACATCTGACTTTCTGCTCTGACTGCAGTGCAGCCGTACCTGAACTTACAGAAAAAAATGAATGTTAAAAAACAATGTTTATCATAGCTGGTTCTAAATGTCATGGATTCTTTAAACAACTATGTTCTATTGTGTTCAAATAAAGAAGATAAATCTGTTCTTAGTGTTAGGTATGAAAAGCTTCACCTTAATTCTAGAGGGAAACTGGTAGCTAAAACTGACAATAAGCTGCTTACTGCCATTTTCTGGGATTCATTCCTGAATTTCAAATAGTGTTGGCAAACATCTTCCTTTATAAATGCATAGATTTCCACCCTAAGTGTACAGATAGGATAGATTCTGGACTTCCAGATCCAATTTCTAGAGTAGTATTTAAATATTTTTGAAAAAACCAGTGACAACCTAACCTTTATGAATCATCTGGAAAACACCTTTTACAGTGTTTTCATTATTTTTCGTGGTCACAGGCACATAGAAATCCACTTAGGTTTCACTTCAAATATTAATTTTTAATCTTTATTTTAACTCAGTTTTCAGGTAAATTTTGCATATTTTCATCATTTTTCAGATCACCTTCATATGTCTTATTGCCTGAAAAAATACATTCATTAGGAGCAAGTCAAAGTCACCTGAGGCAAATATCATCACCTATACAAATAGAGCCCAAATAAAACCTTGAAGTTTCTGAAAAAGGTAAGTTTTTCTGATCTATCTCATTTTGCACCAATACCAATAATGTTCTGCTACTCAAGACCTCGTAGGGAGCTAAGTAAACATAAGAATAGTATGTATGGCTTGCAACATAATCTGTTAGTCCTGTAGAACCCTCGTAAGACCTCAGGTGAAATTTCTCTCACTTAACTTTTTACAGCCTCAATGTACCATCAATCTCTGAGTTGAGTCAAGTAGAAAACATTTTTAAAAGCTAATTTATTTTCATCCAAAGGTAAAGAAATAGAAAATTATTCAAATGATGCTCACCCTGAAATACCTGTTTCTCTCGAATTTGCAGAAGTTAAGTGGACAGAAAATGAATTTTTTCTGACTCCAAGGAATGAAATAAATATTCTGTAATGCCTGGCCTAAGTAAAGTATCTGTAGAAAAAGTGTTTTTCAAGAAAGATTTGGCTCAGCTGGAGAGAGGATAGAGCAGAATTATTTCAGTTCTAGAAAACATCCAACAGGAAAAGAAGATAATTTGTCTATCATTTGTCAATCATTTGTACTTTTTGACGATAAAATCCAAGTCAAAATCAGAATTAATGGAGTTGCTCTGTAAGAGCAGTTTAGGGGGGGCTTGTGTTTTTGTTTTTGTTTTCTAAGGAAGGCCCTCATATACACGTGACAGTGTCAGGCACTTGAGAAACTGATTTCACACACTAGCTATTTTTAGGTCCTCTGCTGATTACTAGTTTATATTGTATGCCTAAAAAGAGTGTTGGGAGACATCATAACTGGTCTTACATATATAGGCTGGACCATATTTTCTGTTCTGCAGAGGCTCACATTGAATACTGACAACCAAAGTTCGTATACTAAGTGAAGCAGTCTGCTGATAGACTTAGCTTTTAGTGATTTCTGAGCAACATAATTAACAATTTTCACGGTTAAATAAATGTAATCAGGACAATTACAGAGGGTTATTTTTAAAGATATTTGGAATTCAAACAATCTTGAATTTTAAAATCTCATGCTTCTAAATCACCCTTTCATGTGGAACCAGGAGATCCAGGACCTATAAGAAAGCTTGGCAAAATCTCCATATGTCAGTGCTTAAAAAGCTGTATGAAAGTAAGAAGTTGTACACCAGCTGTGAATGATAAACTGACTTTTCCTGACTGGCAAAAAAAGCAGAAATACTGAGACTTGTCTGAGTTTGTCATCACGACCAAAGGTACACAGATAAGAAAAAGCTCCACTATCTTGGAAATTCCTGGATAAATTCAGTGGAACATCACACTAACCTCTGAAAAAGGTGCTATTAGAAAAAAGAGGCACTATTGTTTTCTTTCTGTTTGTGACTAGTATGAGCAAATCCTCAAGCTTCTTCTGTTCATGCAAACAAAATACCGAAGAAGTGCCACGGAGTGAATGATTTGAAGCATCTCGAAAACTTTGATCTACTCATATTTCTGAGAATACACATTCATTGTCATAGTTTTGTTACTTGGGCTTCTTCTCTGAGACCAGCCAGGTCTCACAAGTACCTTTTCAAGCCTTGTAGACATGATTTTATTCATCACCTCAGTCAATGGTATTGAAATTTCATAGTGAAAAGAGTCAGGTCAATAATTACCGCGGTTACCTGTTAATTGTCGCAATCGCAACCATAAAAAGATGAAATAAAAGTTTGCATAGTCAGTCTCATCTAAGCAACAACGTGGTTTAAAAAGGGTAGTCATACAGTAGCTGGAATCTTTAGTCCTCAAGAGACAACCACTTCAAGACTGGGCCTTCAATTAATTATGATAAGTGTAGTCACTGAGTTTAATTTAAGACTTGTTTTCAGTTGGCTGAGTAGGTGTGAAGAGAGAATATGAAGCTGCCTCCTTTTTTTTTTTCCTTTTCTGTCACAAGACTTCTTTCTTGGTTGTATCTGTTCACTATTTCAGAGAATTTGAGGATAGGCAAGATTCACGATTACAACCTTACTACTCAGGTGCAGAGCACTCAGCACTTGTTTATAAAATATTGGTGTGTAGAGGAAATTACACCCATTTCTCTTTATTGTAGCACCTTCTCTTTGCCTTCATATATCTTCTGAAGCAGTCCTTTATTATGTCTCATTTGAGGAATTTTATCTATAATTTAAAAATTATCTAATTAATTAATCCTTTAAAAATTATTTGCATATAAAGGGTAATATAGATATTTTCTTTTTTTTCAAGAATCAATGAGAATCAGGCTTAGATCATGAACCAAAAATAACAATATGCATGTAATTTTATTTATACCATTAAATATTCATTGGATTGTAACAGGTTATTGCTATTACTTAGCCAGATTAGATTGAAATGGATGGCCAAGAGGTCACTGACTTCAAAATCCATAATAATTCTTTCAAGCATTCATTCCCTTAAGAGCACTTAAAACTGAGCTTTAGTATATTATTGCGATAATTTAAAGTTCTAGAGGACTAATCAGTGGAAAGGCCTGTACTAACCTCTTGGCACTTTTAAAGACAATGAGCTAAGAATTCTCTCCCCTGCCCCATTTTTGTTTCATTTAGCACAATATTTGTGAAATATTGGATATCTGGCTCTGAGACAAAATCTTCTTCTACGTTCTTTTATTTACTTTGTACCTTTCTACCTGCCTACTAACCACCCCCCCAAACCCCTCCCCTGACAACGCCCCCAAACTCAGTTTTATCCTGCTTTAACTTTTTTTTACATTTCAATTGTAATGTCTTCATTATTAATACAAGGGCAAGTACACCACAGCTTTCATTTCGGTCAAGACCTCGAGCTACATAAATGAAAGGCTGAAAATCTCATATTTTCTGTCTCTCCACCAATACAATGAAAACTGCTGTGTGTCCTAAATGGAACCTGCCTTTTTCTTTCTTTTCTTTTCTTTTCTTTTCT
>NW_010399429.1:0-7174 GCF_000710305.1 Buceros rhinoceros silvestris
AATGGGGTTCGACACCCAGCAGCCATCTCCAGCAGAAAAAGTCAGGACTAATACAGCTGAGGAAACATTCAGCTAGCCTCTGTCTTCAAGCCCATGAGTAGAAACCAAGGCAGCTTACGATTTTAAAAATAAATAAATGTTTCACTAAGTTAATTAATTTTCAGCTGTGAAAATGAAAAAAGAAAAACATAGAGTAACTTATGGTTTGTAACTTAATATTACTGCCCAGAAACAAAAATTAAGCATCAGTCTGAGATACTATCTGTCACAGTGGAATATATCACGAGTTGGGTCTTCACAAGGGAAAATAAACTTTTCCAGCAAGTTATTCTTGGTATCTGGGTGGAAGTGCTGAAAGAAGATTTTCTGAAACACGAGGGATGTAGCTGAAGTGGGAGCTTTAATGAGAGGAAGTTCTGACGTTTTCAAAAGCAGTTTGGCAAAGCTTTACAAAAAGCCTTCATCAAAGTGTCCATCAGCTGCACTAATGTTTTAAACATTGTCCACGTTCCCATCGCAGCGTGTGACTGGAAGGCAAAAGGGATTTATGAGCAGCAGGTCCCATCTGTGTGAGGGGAAAGGACACATATGCCAGGTGATTCCCTGCTTTCAAGCTCTGTAATTATTCATGGGAAGAGCATTATTCTCTCCAGTCAATTTGGGACATAGAAAAATCCTATTGAAAAATTGTTTCTGGCCAAATTAAAGCTAGATTATATTACTTAAAAAAAATTCTATTAATTTCAGAGCTGATTAAATGTTATTTGATGCTAAATAAAATCTTTCATTTTAGTTTAGGGGTTGTAGAAACACCTTCAGAACTTACTTATCTCTCTTCCTCTCTCCTTTTTAGTGAAAGTTATTTTTAAATGAAGATGCTGCTTTGAACATCACCCTTGCTGAGGGTGAGAGTCTGCTGTTATAGGGCTGCAACTGAGATGCCAGGCTACGGTAGTACTGAGAAGCCTTCAGACCACAGGTCTAGTTCACCTGGAATCCCTTTTTAAAAAAATTCTTCTTATAGCTGATCTGCAAACAAATCCCAATACCATCCTTCACCACCACACAAGTCTGCTAAGAGTTTTATCTGCCGGGTTTTCACGTTCCCCAGTTTTACAGCAACCACTGTTCGCAGATGTGCAGTGTTTTCTATCAGTCAACAGCCCATAAGCAAGGAAGATCAACATTCCTGGAGTTTTTTGGGGAGAGGGAATTTGGAAGGAAAATTAATTTTCCAACATCATCCTGTGAAGAGGTGGCACAGTTCAGAACTGTGAGCTGGTTTCCCGAGTTCTGAACAGCAGCTGCAATATGGTTTTATTCCCACCAATAAAACTAGAAATTAAAAAACAATAAAAAAAATGGTTCGATATAATTTTAAGAGCTGATTTATTCCTCTAGTACACAGGAAATTTTTATAGTTTTATTTGGTTTTGTTCACTGAAAACAAATTTTTATATTAAAAAAATACTTTCCAATGGGAAATGTGCACCTAACCTGTTTCTAGTTCCTTGCCAGATTTCAGAGCTCATAAATCACAAGTCTTCAGCACTTAGACAGGCATTTCCTTTCAGCTTATTATTTTAATAAGCCACCAGCAATGGATCTACCTGTTCTGGAGCTTCAGTCAGTAAGTGTCAAGGGCTGGGATTTATTAACTGCCCATTTCTGCAAACATGGTTTTCTGCATTGAGAAGATTGGAGGAGCCAGAGCTGACTTCCCTTACCTCCACATGGAAACAAACCAGAAAGGCTGGCAGCAAAGTGTGCTGCTCCATGCACAACGGGACTTACGCTGAGCCCAGTCAGGGGCAACATAAAACCTAGTTGCAGCTTCCAATAAGGAAAAGAAAAAACCCCAAACCTGTCATCAATGGAATAGTAATTCTTAGCCTTGCTAACTGTGTATGATACCAGCATCAGATAAAACCTCACCTCAACTAGGTTACATAGAGCTGCATTGTGTTATTCTTTAATACAGAGGTGTCTAAACTTCCAGTGCACACTATTAAACACGCTCCTCCGGCTTTCACAATCTCTTTCAGTGTAATGAAGCACCAGTCTTCAGATTCTAATTAATTTGCAATGATCAGGGAGGTTAGAGTCTGGGAGAGCTTATCTCAGACCAGTAACCACCAGGCACTCCCAGCCTCAGAATGGATGGCAGCCCATTTTTGCTTTATTGAGCAAAATCGGTGTGATTTTCATTTGTTGTCCTCACGACAATGTTAGACTGCATCACGACACTTGGGGACAATGACCGCAAGCTATAATGAGCATATCGAGAGAATTAAACTCTGCATGGAAGCCAATTAATTTTCTGCTTTTCATCTCAATTGGTTCTATTAGAGACATAAATATCAAATATTGCCCATTTTGTGCTTAACGAATGAATCCCTTTAAAAAACCTACAAATCTAAGTAGGAAAACAATAATAAACTTCTGTTTTGTGGTGTATAGTAAAGTAGAGCTTCTCTTTAACTTTCCCTCAGCAAGGAGAGATTGAAAGCTCCCTTGTGCTGCTGACTCATTTAGGAGCCCGTTTAAGCCAGGAGAGAGGCTTAGAGAATGCAGTGATAAGACACAGGTATGATGCCATCCCACCAGGACGGGATTTTCAACGGTTTTATTAATTAATAATAAACAAACAAATGAATGAATAAATAATTTGTTTATTTTTAATGGGATTTACCTTTTGCATTAGAAACACTGTGAGATCATCCCACAATAAGGAAAAAAAACCCCTCTGCTATTCTTGATGACAACGGCATCATAGGGGACTGGTACCTCTACGTAGCAATGCATAAAGGATTGCAGGGTTGTTGGATAATCCAGGTTGTAAGGGAGCTCAGGATTTCTAACCTCCTCCTCAAACTGGGATCAGTTATGGCTCAGACCAGGTTACCTGAAGTTTTATCTGGCCCAGTCTTAAAAATGTTTTGGGATGGAGATTAAAGAATTCTCTCAGCAACCTGCTGTAGTGCTCAGTTGTCCGCACAGTGAAAAGGTATTCCTTACACCCAGCCACTTCTCTCGTTTCAGTTCGGCCTATTGTCTCTCATCCGCACACCATGCACCACTGTGGAGTCTGGCTCCATCTTCTTGATGACCTCTGCATAGAGCCGGGGGCTGCTGTCAGATTCCCCTAAAGCTATCCCTTCTCCAAGCTGAACAAGCCCTGGTTCCTCAGTTTCTACACAGTGGGCAAGTGCTCCATCCCAGAGGCCCTCCACCGACCTTAGTCCAGTTTGTCTATGTTCTTGTGCTGGTAGGGCAAACCACAAAAGTTGTGACTGAACATGTTTTCAAGTGTAGGACTTAAGCCTATGTGTTCTTAGGCCAGAATTTCCCTTACTCCCAAAAAGATGCGTAGCGGTGTGCTGGAAGCCACCCAGCTGCTGACCTTTCTGCCAGCACCTGCTTCACTTCACGGATTTTAAAGGTGAACACTAATCTGATCTGATGCTCTGTGCAAAGGTGGTCCAGAGACGCCTGCTGATCGCTGTATAAGGCCCGAACTGTTTATGGATGGTACACAGAAAAAAGAGCTTATTTTTGGTCAGTCTCCAACAGGACTACAGGATATCCCATATTCTGAATAAAATGCAAAGGTATACTTTGAAATTATCACCAGTTTTCTGCAATGTTCATTTTTGCTGAGAAAGTTGCCTTGAACCACTGAAATACTGGCTGATGACTGAAGAAGGCTGTTTAGCATTCTAAGGACATGTTTTCTTATGAGCGAGCTTTGCTTTGCAGTGGGTATTTGGACAACAAAATGTATGAGGCTCATAGTCTTTAACTAGTTTTTGAGATCAGTGCTTCTATTGCACATTTGAGAAGCCTAGAATGCTTAGAAACACGGGTACTTTTTTAAACTGTATCTCGCTGTCTAATATAATCTCTCTGCAAGTCTTTCTTCACTTGTGGGTTTGCACTATAACAGCAACACTATCCCTAAAAAGATATAAAATCCCATGGAACTGCACAGATAACTTGCACAGATCAATATCCCCTGGGCAGACCAACAGAAAAAAGAAAACAACCCAACTTTATTCTTCCTGCTCTCTGTAGCAGCTGAATACCCACTGAGAGCAACACAGCGTCTGTCCCCGTGCTCTGTGCACGGTTAGCGTCATGCCTTCCCGTGAGGAACTTATAGTGTACAGGCGTGGGAGGGGTAAAAAGGAGACGGTACCTTCCATTATGGAACTGGGAGTCACACCAGTACCAGGAGACACGGCTGGGATTTCAGAAGGCGTCTGTAGCTCAACCGGGAATTGTTCTGTATTTATCTCAGTGACAGGCCACAACATTATCCACAAACCCAATCTTTTCAGGGCTGAATTAATACAGAGGCATCTGCATGAGGAACGAGGGCAGCGTGTTGATTCTGCAATTTCAGTCAGAGATTTTTCATTTCTTTGTTTGCTTTTCCTTTACTACATTAAGACCATTCTAAGGATGGAAGAAAATATTACAGAAAGCATTCACTGCATTTCAAGGCATAAGAAAAACATTGGTAATACTCTCATTGCCTAGATGCCAAATGAATCTCAAAGCAATTAGAAGACAATAACAATTTCAAATTAAAATGTGTACAGTGTACAAATCAGTTTTGCTAAAGGCAAGCGTAATGGCAAAAAGTCCCCTACTGGCAAAGGAGCTTTGAAAAGTTGCATCAAGATTATTTCTTGATAAAAGTTCCTAGAAAAGCCAAGAAACCCTGGTGTTTATACTGCAATTTTTTTCTAATGTTGCTGCTTAGTCTGCACATCCCTGAGTGAAGATGCAGGATCTTCATTTTATCCGTGCTTGTTGCTTTTCTCTTCCTGTTACTGTCTGAGATGGGAGGCTGAGAAGAGGAACAGTGGGAAGAGAATAGCTGATGTTTTCACACAGAGGCATGTTAATCCATCTTCTGTTACAGGAACAGCTTTTTAGCCTCGACTACAACTGCCGAATGAAGCAGATCAGCAGCTTTTTACGGACAGTAAGGCCCTTGGAAGCTTAAACCTTTCTGCGTTCTGCCACAGGAGGCTCCTAGCACAGAGAGAGAACGTGCCCTTGACAGGAACAACTTCAGGCCAGTGTTTCCAAAATTCCACGGGGCAAAGAGCATCCGTGTTGGCTCTCGTGCCGGAGACTGAATTGTATCGTTGGTTGGTAGGAGCAGCCATGGAGAACTCTCACAGGGCAGCATCTGTGCCAAAAACCAGTGGTTGATCTCCTGTACATCACTGATAAATGTCTTGTTAGATACTGAACCCTTTTCTGGAACAGTTGAAGGACAATAGCACATTGGGTTTAACCTCACACACAACAGTTTCACCTTTCTTTCCCTCTTGTTGTGCTGACATTTTTTTTTCCTTTAGCTCATGTACCTGATTAAAAGAGTGCCGAGAACCAACAAATTTATCAGACTGGTTTTGATAGTGCTTTCTTTGGTACCTGATACACCCAAGAAATCAATACATGGACTTGACTGAGATCTGTTATAGGGCTCTGCTGTAAGAGATTGAAGAATGAATAGAGCGATGTCTAAGTACCATGTATGTACACACGTACACACTGCTGGGACGTGGCGTGGAAAATCCAGTTGAAAGAAATCCTTTTTTTTTTGGTAGCATAGTGGTGCCAGGTCTCTGGGCAAAGAAGATCTCTGACCTCTTCCAGGAAATCCTCTTTCTTCAGAAATGCAAAGCATATGAGGAGTTGGAGGCAAGGACAAGTATCGGTTCCAAATTTATTTCCCCCATGTATCATTATTAAATTAAGTATGTCAATGTATTGCTTGATTTTATGTCTTTTTAAGCACATTTGAGCGTAACACCCCCCGACCAACCCTCTACTGAAACTATTTCTGCAGAGACAACCCTTTACCTGAATTGCTGGTTTCTAGTGCAGGAAGTCTGTTACGTTCCAAGAAATACCGTAAAGCAGGTGAGAAAGGCCACGTCTCCAGGGAAGGCAGGTTTGATAGCCCCATCTTTTCCCGGCTATTGTTATCCATTAGTCCTTCAGTGAACTGAGCTGTGGAAGAAGAATGAGGGTAAGGAGCATGCTTGTATCTTATTTTAGCAGGGTTAGGACTTCCCTAGTCCAGGAGAAAAGTGGGGGCTCACTAAATGGATATCCATTGGGCTTTTTAGTACTGAGGGTGGGGAGAAGTATATACAGCTGCGTGGTAAGTTGGAGGCTATGTTAAACAAGAAAAAAATCCTCTGGAACAGAAATGCTGTGGTGAATATGCTGGCTCTCCCTGCCATGCCCAAGTCTGGGGATGTGGGAAGCTTCTGATGGACCAGAAGAGGCATAATTAGTTTTTATGTTGATCATATAAGTAACAGAACCTTTCATTTCAGTGAGTAATGTACATGATAACAACTAAATTTTTTACCTGGTAGAATGACAATTTCACAGAAAATACTGATAAAAAATATAAATGCATGATAGCAGTTAGTGATGAAAATAGCCATAAGACCCACAACTCTCAAAGTCCCAGGCAGTACCTAGTCCCTGACAGCGGCTGTCACGCAGTTTGGAAGCCTTACACCGCAATCTTACTAAACCGACAGGCACGTCTCAAAACAGACCATCACTTCTTTTCCAGACCTTTCTTCCACAGCTATCTGTGAGCACTGAGCACCTTCCTCTCTGCACCACCATCGCTGCAGCTGTGAGATCTCAAACTCACTGCCGAGAGGCTAATCGAGGGCTCAGGGCTGCCAAGTGCCAAAGGAACAGGTACCTCAGTTCTGCTCTCTGCACCAGCCCCTCTTGATTTTGCAGGGGACAAGGGTGCTTTTCTCCTAGTTGCTGTGAGATGTTGATTTTGCATTGAAAGCGGATGTTTCCTCCTCTCAAAAGTGTATTGTTCCCCCACGATTGTCCCCTTGTTTCATGTGACAGATGTGAAAACCCGCCCTACATGCACGGGGGAAAGTCAGGGAGGTTTTATGAGCCCAGCTAAGAAGAAACACCAAGGAAGCATAGTTTTTCTCTTGAAGGTTTTTTTTTCTTTTTCAAGAGCTGTTATGAACAAAGAACCATATAGGTTAGAAAGAACAGCACAGTGGTAAAATAATTCCTTTTTTAATATATGTATATATATATAGGCTTACATTTCATTTCAGCATATGGGTTTTGTCTGCAGTCTGGTTGTCTGTGGAGT
>NW_010399429.1:7239-13007 GCF_000710305.1 Buceros rhinoceros silvestris
GATCTCATGCATGCTCTCCCTCATGTGTTTGTCTGCAATATTTCACTGGATCAGTTGATCTTAAATTTCTGTATCTGTGATGCATTTATGTCCAACACATGACACCTAAAGCTGTGGAGAAACTGAAACATGTGGGTCCTCTGTCAATTCAGGGCTTTCTCCTTCATCCTCCGCTCCTTTCTTTCTCCCTTCTGCTCACAAAATTGGGGGAATAACTGACATCTCAGAAATGGGAAACTTATGGGAAACTTGGGGTTATATCCTCATCTGGTGTAAATTATGATGGCTTACTGGGTTCTACATCAACAGGGAACCTCGTCTTTGGGTTTCTCACACGTTTCCTGTTTCTGTAAATTGATCACATATTTTAGAGTTAATCCATCTGAATCACAGTAACAAGCAGGGAAAAAGACATGGCTTGTGTTGACTTTTTACCACCTCACATCTCCGCACATCGTGTTCAAGACTATCAGATCCAAACTCTCTGTTATTTTACCCTGATGGTTGCACTTTCCATTGCCTTCCTGTAAGAACAGCAGACACCCCAAGGCGTAAAGGAAGCTGAGTCAGAAAATGAAGTTATTTAGGTATCCATTGTTTTTCCGTTCACAGGGATTATGAGTCAACACTAAAGAACATTCCCCTCTCTAAGGACATGGCATTTTATCTTACATTTTGGAAATGAATATGGAAACCACGCTCACGTTTTATAACAGGTACTTGTAAATGTGCTTTTCAATTTGTGGCTCTTTCTGTACAAATGGGTGTTAATTAGCATTGCCTAGGAATCAATGCAATCTGGTAAAACTGCAACTGGAAGATGATTATACTAGCAGGAAAACAGCTAGTTGTGTTGTAAAAGTGCTCTACCCAGTCATCCCACTGTTACCAGAGCTGCAAATCATCCTCTGAAAGCTCTGGGAAGTTACAGCATACCACGCACGAGGAACAGAGTGTAATCCCAGCAGTCTGTCGCTGCCTGAGTGCGGCTCGGTGTTAACGTTCGTTTTATCTATCGCGAACGGTGCCTGCCTGGGGAGGGCCGTGGGCCCTTTTAGCAGAAGTGGATACCATGACAAAGCCACCTGTCTCTGAGGGCCTTTCTGCAGCGCTGATAAAGAAATGATGCTTTGTTCCCCAGCTGGTTTTGAACTGTGATGCTGAATAAAAGGAAATGTAATACGGGCAGTGGCTAGAGAGAGATCCTCTCATGAACAGAAAAAGGGTAAATAGAAATCTTTCCCTCTAGGACCCACAAAGCTCTCATTTGCAATGCACGGTACCCCACAGAGTTCCCTAGGGCCTTCATGTCTTTATGCTCCAACATTGAGAAAATTCATGAGAAAAGACAGACGAGAGCTAAACTGAAGAGCGTTTGGCACAAGGAGGTGCAGTAAGACCAAGCAGGATACTGATTTCGCCCTGGGGTCATTGTATGCTGTATACAGAGTAAACCCGGCTTCCTCTGCTGGAACATTGAACATTGATTCTATTTTTTTAGTGGGACAGACAATCCCTGATCACTTTAGGCTTGGTACCACTGTGTACAGTAACAGCTTATCTGCTGCAAAGGCAGGTTTTGCCTTAGGCAAAAGCGATATATGGTGTCCTGGGACCTGTTTCAGCAGCAGGTAAATGTCATGCCATAGGAATCAACGTAGAGCGAATGAGTTAAGAGTGTTCTACCTTGCCCAGATGCCTCAACACATTTTCTCTTAGAGGCTGCCCAGAGACTCTTGACTTCCAGGGTAGCTTGCATTTTCCAGCCTGTTTCACCAAGGCTAAGTAGACAAAACAGACAGTGTGCTGGGGGAAGCCGAGACATTGATCTGGGTCTAGTCCAAGCTGAATTCCTTGGGCTTCTCCTGTTATTTCGAAAAATACGTGCAGATCCTCTCCTCAGAACCCTCTTTACTAGCTGCCCACTAAATCCAGCTGCTACTTTTTCTCCTAGGAAATCACAGGCTGATCTCCCTTCCAGGATTACACATAAATCCCTACCCTGACCTCTGATCTTGTCTATATTTCCCTGCCATGCTAATCTTTCTGTTACCCAGGGTTGGAACATGGTTTAGTAAGAAAGAAGAGGATTTGACTGTGGATCTCTCATGTTTTGATCAAGTCTTTAAATAGCAAACAGTCAGATGAAGGAGAAAGTGGGTCTGTCCTATCTTCACAGGGGACCTGATGTTATAAACTTGGTGTGAGAGCACCTTCCAATCTGGGTTCCAGAGGAGGGAGGGTGTAGGAATATTTTGGGAAGCTTGAAGGGTTTAGATGTGAGGTGAACATTTAACAGGCACCTTCTAACTAATTCCAAACACATCTTTAGATGTGTTACAGTCTGTTAGACTGTTACTATAACGATCACAAGCACCTGATGGGTTTCAAGTGCCCCCAGAACTCAGCAGCAGGCACGGAGAGGGCTGGTAAACCCACAGATGAAAGCACAGAAAGTGCAGTGATCTAAATCCTGTCCAGGGCATCAGTCTTCAGGATGGACTTAGAGCTCCTCTTAAATGAGTGGAAATTCAGAACCCGAAACACTTCTGAGGACCAGCTGCTTTCTCTCATGCACTGTGTCAAAATGAAATATGCCGTGTCCTGCACTACGTACGAGTCTGTGTTTTCATGCCATCTTGAGGAATAACCTGCAAAAGGCCGTTTTCCTTCAACTCTGTCTGTACTTGTGCGCAGAGGAGGGTGCTGGGTGCCTCAGGGTACTGAACACAAAGATCACTGAGAGGTAAATGCATGTATATCCCGCTGCAGCACGAGTTGGATGTGTCTGTGAGTTTATTCAACAGCAGCACTCCCCTGATTCCAGTGTGCAAGATCACATCCTTACGCCTGTCTCCTTGAGAAACTGTGAAAGGACAGCCAGAGATGTTCTTATTTTCCCTAAAGAAAAGAATAGTTTCAGGTGCAGAAGGGAATAAATAAAGAGGATTAAAGTTAAAAGCATGGAAAAAATACTGAAAATACATCATAATCCAGACCTGCGCACACAGAATAACATTTCAGATTGCATCAAACAGTGCATCAAGGCTGTCCTGCAGCTCATTAGCCTGACTTGGTGTTGACTTTGGAGAGCTCTTTACATATGTCAATTAATGTAATATCGATTTTTTTCTGTGTGAGTTTCATTATTCGTGAGCTCTCCTGAGATGAGCAAGTGTGATGGAGAAATTGAGTTTTTCCGTTGACTGGCATTAACCCTTTGCTTCCCCTCAGACCGCTATGTGCATAGCACAGAGCTGCACTGAGACGTAGCCAGCACTAATCACAGCCTTGCTCACAAGCGTGGTTGTGTCCCATGCAACATTTTGCATCTCCCTGGGGCTGCACAAATACTCCCATTTTCACTCTCCCAGACCCAGGAGGAAAGGAAGGTCTGTGCCCACTTCATGGGCTGAGGAGAGTGGATGGACATACAGAAAACAAGCTGCAGTAAACTGGTGGCAGAGCCGGGTCCAAAGCACAGGGTTTGCTGACTGAGTCTCAGATCCTGCTTTGCTCTGAGGATGTGAACTTGGGCAGGAAGGAGCAGATACTACTACAAAACAGGAGAGAGACTGTTTTTAAAATCCGAGCCTGTCAAATGGTGTTCCTTGGACAGAGCAAAACCCAGAGCCCAGTGCAAGGAGGAGGAGGGATTCAGCATCCAGTTACAGACTCTCCTTGGTCTAAGTCTAGTTTTCAGCCCCCTGGCTGCAAGTTTAGCTATGAGGATCCCAGGATCGGAGAAGGGAAGTCTAACTTTCACCAGCTATAGCAGGTATAATTCTTTTTTCTCTTTGACATGCCAATTTTCTCCCACCTCCATGCTATGGTGGCAGAAATAGTGCTGGCAGCTCAGAGAGTATATTCCTGTGTTATCTGCACTAAGCTCATGTTTATTAAACCTGCTCCTGGGATAAAACTACCAAAAAGGGCGTGATCCTTTTGAAAATAGAGGGATAGTTTAAGAAATGAAGTTTATCAGTCTTACAAGAGCAAAGCTACTGAGATGGCCATCTTGTGAAGATTTTAATGCACTCTTAATTTTGCACATACAACCAGACCCACCGCAAGCTACACATGAGCAGACGTGTGATCAAGGTGCCAGCAGAAATAGATGCCACCCGGCCCAGCCCCTGATCTGCACAGAATTGCCTTGCAGCTGCCGTGTGCCTGCAGACTGCCCGAATTCCCTGTGCCTCTAGATCCAACAAGGGTTCAGGCCTGTGGGCAACCGCTCTAGGAACATACTCATCTTGTTTTTCTGATCATACCTTTCATTGGCTGCTCAGGGACTCGATGCTGTACTAGAGCTTCACTAGAATCTGCTGGGGCAGATTATTTTCTTTGAATTTTGACTAATTAAATGCCCAGTTTATCTCTCTTTCTAGCTGAAATCAGTTGTGTGTGGGTTTGTGCTTTTTCTTTCTTTAATCAAGTAGTAATTAAGAACATGGAATAAAACAGAGGAGTTAGGGTCATGTGAAAGCAGCTTTCATATTCTCAGCAAAGACAGAGGTAATGCCATTGCTTCTAGTGAGGAATTGGAATGGCTAGAAATTGGATGGCTTTTAATTTTGTTTTGCAGTACTTCCTTCAGTGTTAAGTTAATTAACTGGAAGGTGGCCAGATAACTTGGAGTCTTTACAACATTTCTGCGGTTTTGCATAAAGAGAGACAAGCCCACTGCTTGGTGAAATAATTAGATTAGCTTGAATGATTTAAAGCCTTTGGAGGAGGAGAAGTTATATAAGCTTTGTACACATAATGCTAAAGCTCTTGATTCCTTTACCGAGACTTTCTGAGGCCCTGCAACACCAGACCTTGTCTGTCAGGCATTGCTCTGGGAAGTTCACAAGCCAAACAGAAAGCACAACAGGAAGAAGAGGGAGCTGCCCGTGGCTACACAGAAGCAGGATAGATCTCAGCAGTGAGTAGAGCTCAGGTCTCTGGGCGCCCGTGCATTACAGATACTCTTCTTGACCCACTCAGTCGGCAGACCAGCAGAGAAGACACTGAGAACAGTCCCAGTGCTGTGTGTGAGGTTGCGATGCTGCTCAGATCACAGTTGTCATGGAAGATGCTCTCAGATGACAGCCTCCCTGGGACATGTCTTGCTGAGTTCTTGGTCCAGATGAGCAAGAGCTGTTCAAGTCCTACGTAAGAGGACTTGGACTCTGACTAGCAGGGTGGACTCTGACTACATGGGGTAGGGCCTTGGCACATGGGTGCCCTCTTTCTTCATGGAAGAGTAACACCTCGCATGGTAGTTGCCTCTCAGGATAAATCGGGCCTTCTCTGAAGATCCAGGATGTGGGTCTAAAGCTATGAGAAAGCTGACACAGGATATTAGATACCAGTGAGTATCCAACTGATCTGTTCATATAAAGACAGCATTATCCAAGGCTGATTAATTCTTCCAGGAGGAGATCCACCCATGGTTGCCTTAGGGAATGGGACTTGCAGCCAATATCCCAGGCAATGACCTTACTTTACCAGGTGGACCAGTGATGAGGAGCAGAATCTGTGCATGTGACACCTGCCCTGCCCCCCAAATTAAGGAATTACTTGGAAAATAGGGAGCTGCTGTATCTAAAAGGCTTTAGAAATAACAAGGGATGTGGGGAAACCCAAACACTCTGTGTTGAATACCAGTGGCAGAATGCCAGCGGGCTTCCTGAGTACTGTACCCACACCACATGCTGCCTCAAGGGTTCAAGTCCACTGCAGCTGCTAATGAGATAACCCTAAATCATGCCTCCTCCCCC
>NW_010399429.1:13154-25009 GCF_000710305.1 Buceros rhinoceros silvestris
CCCCCCCGCCCGGAATACACCAAGGTCTCCATGTTATAGGAGTATAACGTTGCTACAGTTAGAAGGATAATGGATGTGGAGAACAATACCTCTGTAGCATAGCGAGACCCCAGGTCACACACTCAAACCCAATCTGTTGACCCAAGGAACCAGAATTTCCTTCATTCTTCTCTACATGCTGGTTCCAAACACAGCTGAAAACAACTGAAAAACAGGTTCTGAGCAAAAATGTTGAGATGATCCATTTGCCTTCAGAATTTAATTTAAATTTCATTCTCAGTTGGAGTTTCATGTAACCATCTGCAGCTGAACCTGGCAGTCTCTCTGTCTTTTGTAGTACTACATAGGTAATATCTTTCTGCAAGGATGAATTATTCTTGTACTCTTCCACATTAGCCCCAAATTAATCTCTCAATCTTTTCTGGGCATATCTTGCTTTCTCCTGTCTGCCTTTTTAATATAGAATTCCATGCATATAGTGATATATCGTATTTATAACCTTCAGGCATTGGATTATTTTTATGTATAAGGCTGAAGTTATTAGATTCACTAAAATTCTGATGGTACAGACCAAGTACCTGATGCATAAGACTCAGGCACTGTAGGAAAAGCAATATATGCTAATTTAGTAGCTCCAAAATGATGCTAAATTATATGGAAACATAACTTTTGCTGACTGCTTCTGCACCAATTAGCTGTCATGCTCCCTGACAATTGAAAAACCACCCTCTGGTACCATTTCATTAAGAAGCAAAACCATGTTTTCCCATATAGGAGGCTCACAATAGGTTGGTTCCCCCAGCGAATATATTAAATGTTTGACTGGAACTTCTACTGCATACTTTTGGTAAAGCTACACTTGCCTTATTTAAGTGTTTCAATCTCTTTTTTTCCTCTCCCTGGAATGTTCTTGGACAGTAGAGCTTAAATGCCCCCCAAGAGACCTTTCCCTGAACAATTGTTCTGAGTTTCCTGTTTCTGGGATTGTTCCCAGCCTTGAAGAACAAGTCTCAGTCACTAGGGCTCTTTAGCCATGCCTGTGCTGCTCTGCTAGGTAACGCTCCAGGGTTTGGAGCACCCTGCATCTCCAGACCAAGCAGGTTCAGCCCATCTGAACCCTGTACAACCTTGTGAGACATTCCAGTCCAGCTCTTCTAACAGGCAGCCTGAGCTCTGCCTCCAAGTCTCCTGCATGCACGGAGATGCCCCCCAGCTTGGTCAGCAGAGGTGATGTCTCCAGACAGAATAGGGGAAACTTTGGACACCAGACATTTATCCTATGTAGACACGAAATCACCGCACGGAAAAATAATAACGTCACATTTGGAGCACTAGAATTATATGGTATTCCTACCAAATGCACCAGAGTTTACAACGCAGCTTAGACAGGAATGTTTTCCTTAGGAATGTTTCAAATCCTGTAAAGCTTGTATTAAGAAGAGTGTTTCTCCTCCTTTAAAGTGTACGTTCTCATCATTGTGTGCTTTCTCATTGTTGCTCATCTTTTCCATCCCCGTGATGCTTACCTTTCGCATTGATGTCATGCACATACTCCACTGCCTTGTACTTACAGAAGACTAAATTTCACTGAGGGTTTTGAGAAGGTTTGCCTGGACTGCCTTGTTGTACTTGACATCACTTGCAATCACAGCATACAATGAGGTATCTCGTCTGGGTAAACAAAACAAAAGTAGTTGAGTAGTAGTAGATTACAACGAAAACCAATGTGGGAAAGGAATATTAAACATACAGTTCATAGTTTTCCATTAAAGGAACAGGGTAATATAAAATGTGTTCAGGCAATTGGCCCAAGGTGATTTCTCACAAGGTAAACAAGTGGAGAGAAGACAGACCCCAGTGAAAGGGGAAAACACATCAATCATAATCTTGCATCCTCCCATGCTGAGTAGCCTCAGTTCAACTCCATTTGATTTCCCAGCCAGAGTCCAATAACCTCTTCAGGAGTCCAGATTTCTGGGTTACTCCCAGTGTGGTAAAATTTATATTAAATTAATAGGTTTTAGGCATGGGCACGTCCTAAGGACACTTTCACGTCGATGGGAGGATCAGCGCAGGATGTTTTGATGCATCTAATTCTGACCTTTTCCCCAAGATTCATCCCCACCTACTAATCTGCTTTCCACCATCCTTCTTTCCTATCCATTTTATCTCCGATGTCCAGACTGTCAGAGGCACAGAAAATAAGGATACGTTCAGAGGAGTTCTCAGCATTTAGCCTGTATCGAAGTGTAATCGTCTGAGGTAAATGACATGAAGTTACAGGCCATGTTATGCTTCAGATGTT
Organism: Buceros rhinoceros silvestris; assembly: GCF_000710305.1. NCBI lineage: Eukaryota > Metazoa > Chordata > Aves > Bucerotiformes > Bucerotidae > Buceros > Buceros rhinoceros. The sequence continues at coordinate 15,460 of NW_010399429.1, forward strand.
TTCACTGCACTCATGAAACTGAGCTGAGCTGCAACAGGGTGAGCAGAAATCAAGAGTATGGCCTTGCACTGAAGAAGGCACTTGCGAGACCACATCTGGTGTATCTGGTTTTGGGATATCTGGTACAAGAAAGACATTGAGGAACAGCAGTTAATAAAAGGTATGGCCACCAAGATGGTTGTAGAATATGACGTTTGAGGAGATACTGACAGAACTGGACCTATTCAATCTTAAGAAGCAGCAGCCAACTTCCTTATTGTTGACTTCAACTGCCTGGCGGAAAGACTTAAGGAAGGTAGAGCCAGACTCCTCTTGGAGGAGTTTCTGAATGCACACATGTTGGAATCTGGAAACAAATACTGACTTGGGAAATTGCATTCAGATAGAACGGAAATAATTGTAACCGTAAAGGTGATCAAATATGGGAATGGGGCCCAGTTTGCATGCTTTGAGATGTGTAAAACAAAGGACGAGACTCCGAGCAGCCTGCTCTCACGGGATCTGCTCTCAGCAGGGGTTCGCACCAGGTGATCTCCAGGTCCTTTCAACCTCAGTTACTCTGTGATTCTGACAGTCTTTGTACAGCCCAGAAAGACTTTGGTCTTGCAGACCCGCACTCGGAACATGCAGGGTTATGTAAGCGACCCTGAGCTTGTTTGTAGCCACTCCTACTGCACGGCTTGGTGGGTAATTTGTATTTGCTGCTCTACAAATAACCTGAGGACTTCAGAACTCTTTTTCTCTTCCTTTTCTTCATCCCCTTTTCTATCTGGTTTATTTAATATGAATTTTTCAGGTTAGGGTCAGCATTCACAGAACACTTAAAAGTTTGGCTAATGTCTCTGCTATCAATGACAATAAAAGGGAAGGACTTGCTATGGCATTTAACCCCAGAAAAACACTCGTAAAGAGAAATGTGTGTATTTATTAAGGATGAAGTAAGTGCCCTGGCAGATTTTCTTTCCTACAGTATTTTCTGTTTTGGAAGTACCCCACGACATTTCAGCTCTGTATATTTGAGATAGTAATTGGGAGAACAATTGGAAAGGATTGAGCACATAGTGAAGAAAAAGCAGTAGGAGGCAAAAATTTCTTTAGAAGAAAATATAACACATTATAGAAATTGACTGCTCTGCATTTAATAAGGCAAGCAAAAAGACAAGAGAAAACCAAAGAAAAGGCACAATGGAGACAATGTCTTATTATGACAAGAAAGCCAAAGCTGTAAACGATCATCTTGATGATAAACTATTACAGTATTACCAACGCTGTCTCCTGAAGAATGTAAATTATGTGACAAGAGATTTGGCCCCACACAGAGATAAAGAAAGAGCATGCAGTTATATTTCCAAAAGGACAGAAGATTAGAAAAAAAATGGGGATGGGGAGACAAGGGTGTCGATTTATCATTTTGAATTCACTAGCACAGCCGAAAAGACATAAAAAAAGAACAAGTGAACAAACCCTGGAGGAAAATAGACCAACAGATCAAGCTTAACTTATGCAGATGTGAAAAGAAAGCAGATCTCACACTGGGTGTTGCTGATTTGATTTTAGTTGAAATTTGGTGCTCTGTTAATCAGATTTGACAAATACAAGGGGATTCGGCTGTCAGGAGACCCTGAGAAATATTTATCTATCAGCTAGGAGAAAAAATATGCTCCTTGAAGACAGTGGGTGTCCATAGGGGGCCTGAAAAGTTGCGAGAGCAATCAGAGTAAAACGGAGTGAACCTGCCTGGGGGCTGGCAATGATACCAATCAGCTCAAATAGGTTTTCTTAAGTGGAATCATGGGCTGCGTGCACGTTCAGGGAGAAGGTCAAAGCAGCGTTTTCTCAGTCTATTGTACGTCACAGTCAAGTATTTTAATGGGGCATCCCTGCAGAGTTACAGATGCCATGACCATGCGTTCTGAAGAGCATGCTCCAAGAGAGCCAAAGGGATCCGCTGCATGTGGGAGGGCTGCTGTGCTCTGCCTGGGGCAGGGGAAGCATCTCTCCTTTGCTGTGAGGCATCAAGGGAGCTGCGTGGTGGTCCCTCATTGCTATTTTAGAAGAGTTTCATCATGAAGACTGCAATTTCTTTCACACCATGTTCTCCTTGAACTCTATTTAAGCCTCTCATACCTGACAGAGCAGCACAGATCTAATCTCTACCCATCACACGTGACAAAACAGGAAGTACCTGGGTAATTTTATGGGTGTTGTATGTATTTGCTCCTACAAACATAAACTGAAAATGCAGTTATTTGTTTTAAAGGAAGCCTCTGTGGGTGTCAGGAGGAGAGCTCCCAGACTTGCCCCACCAGTGCCATGTGCCAAGTCTCTCCTGGCTATAGAAGCAGACCGTTCATGCTACTAAAATTACAAAGATATTGTGCAGGGCTGCTGACAGGGACCCTTGTGCCCCAGCCCTCTCCCAAATAACCACCTTGCCACTAGTAACTTCTTCCCTAATGGTCCCGGTTTGGTACATCCATACCCAAGTCTGGTACTTCTGATGTTGTTACGCGGGTACTCTTGGCCTTACGCGGCATTGCGGATATGGTTACCTTTGTGCTGTTAGCCTGGCAAGATTTGCTTCTCAGAAGACCCCCAATGCTTTCTTTCAGTTACCTGTGGAATTTGGCCATCGCTACCTTTATCTGCCTGCGAAGCCCAGGCATCTTTCAGGGCACTATCTGTAACTTTTTTCAGCTTCTTGTGCTGGTATCTGTGGCTTCCAAAGTTTTTTGTCATGCCCAGAGATTTCTCATGACCTGTTCAGTCAGTTTAATGTCAGGCCAGGGACGAATTAGCAGCCAGCTATTTGCTTGCAGCCGTGGCAATCTGAAATCAAGCCTCTTCACCTTCATGGAAGATCAAGTGCATTGTTGTTGGGCTGAATGAAACTGGCCTGGAAACCCCTGATCCAACACAAGACTTCGCTAGTTTAGAATTTTAACCACACTGCGTTTGGATGGAATTTTAGAAGCTTTACGAAAACCGTAAGAAGAATATAAAATAGTCTAGTGGGTGAGGGTTTGAGATGGGATTGCTTACTTGCTGTGTGAGACCTGGCCTCTGGGCAAGGTCTTGGGACACGCAGTCATGTCTTTGACCAAATATTCACGCTTAGATCAAGAAGCTTCCCTCAAGGGAAGTTTTACTCAGCTGCTGGCTTTTAAAGGGTGTTTTATTTAAAATATTTCTGAACATTTTCAATGAAATACAAAAGGTTCCTTAAGAAATTTCTGCCCAGTTCTTCTTCTTATATACGTAAAGTTTTGCAAGAATACTACCCGTAAAAGTTAGACTGCTGTAAGGCACAACACCAAATTTTATTGTTCTTACAGAAAACATGCAAATCTTGTAAGGATCCCACTTTCCCTCAAAGCAAAGAACGCAGGCTGGCAGTGTGAAAAGCTTTACTCTAAAGGATGGTTTGGTGATTCTGAGCAAGGAATCCAAAGTGGTTTCTGGTGCATCTGTACCCAGGCTGAATCCAAGAAGCTCCAAAGAAACAGTCGTCTGACAGCCTGCTGGGTGTCTGCCACCCAGAGCGAAGGGATGGTAGAAGACCCTGGAAGAGAAAACAGGAGAAATTAACCATGTCGTCGGTCAGTAATGCACATCTGCTGTCCAACCCTTGTCTCATAAAGCATGACCAAAGCTTCTGATGGTGGCAAACATTCAGGGAGCTTCCTCAGAAGGATATCCCGAAAAGAAGTTGTTAATATGTGTGGATGCCTATGAGAAGGCACTGCTACAACATTATAAATCAATAAAAGTTGTAAATCAATAAAAAGTTGACATGATTTCTGTTTCTCCTTTTATAAGGCACTCAGCATGGTAATGCATTAAGTTTGTTTGCATCTTGTTGGATGTTCAAAACCTTCTCATACGGCATTGGCATATTTTTACCATTATTATGTAAATACTAATATTACACTTATTAAATACGTCTCCCTTACTCTTTTTTAGAATTCTCTCTTTCTTTTGCAGAGCTGACCACTTCATTCCTATCTCCTGGCCTATGGGTAGAGAGTTCATCTGCTTGGCACAGAGAGACCTGTGAGACCTGCTTTGATTAATACTTCTGAAGAGATTGTGTGAGTCTCCATATTAATCAACAGCCCAGCAGGTCGTGGATTCCTCTCGTCTCGCAATGTTATCTACAGGAGAAAGACAGCTGGAGCCTGGTACCTGTTGGAGACCGGGGCTCTACACAGGCATAGGAGCTTGTAGACAGTGAGGCATGGCAGAGGCAGATGGGCCTCATCACACAGTGTTTCATGCCGAGTAAGGTCCCTCAGATTACCTCTGGAGAGGTGCAGGCAGTTTGGCAGCTCCTGTTTCAGCCCAGTGTTGTGCTTCGGCGAGTGAAAATGGCATAGACACAACCCGTGACTTAACCGCCAGTGTCCCATTGATTATTTTACAATCAAAACTTTCCTTTTCCTCCTTTTATTTAAGCATACACAGCTGTCATGGCACAGAGCATATATTTCATGTACTTCAGTTAAAAGTTTTCTTTGTACTCAGACCAAATGTTTGCTGGTTCAAGACCAAAATAATTTCTCTTTATACCTTCTCACATTAGCAAGTTTAAGTGAATGGTCTTTCCCTTTGGTCTATTAATGCTGCTGGATTGGTAACGGGACATCTCCTCGATCTACCATGCTGCAGTGTTATTTCCATTAGTCCATTAGTCCGTTCAATTAGTCCATTATCATACCCAACAGCGTGGATCTCATGACCCACCATGTTGTTTGTATTGTTCTACAAGGAAACTAGCCAAGAAAACCCACAACAAACCACCTCAAACAAAGTGTATTGTTGGTTCAAATGAAACAACAGTCACCTGTCTCTTCCTTTTTGCCTTCTCCTTTGTCTCCTCATGACAAAATGAGGATAATCTTAATTTTTTATGACACTATGAGAAAGTTCTGCCTCCTTTTTCTTAGGAACATTTAACGAGAAAGAAGCAAGCGGAAAAAAATGTTTTGAAGGGTAGAAGCCAGGTTGGTGTAGAACGCTTAAGTCATACTCCTAACGACGTCATTCTACAGGATGTAATTAACATTGTTCAGATGTTTTATTGCGTGTGTTCGGATGTCCCTTCAGTGTAATAATTCTGTTTTCTGTGTTCAGTATGTCAGGGGTTTGGAAAAATGTCTTGACATCTTTTTTTCTATTCCTTAAATACCCGATACGTACTCCCATTCCTGTCTCGTTTTTAGGCAGACTTTTAGCTGCTGAGATCCTACATCTCTTTATATTCCTGTGCTTTCTTCCAGTCTTGCTTTTCTTCTATTTGGTGTTTGTCCTCCTCCTGTTCCCCTGCCTCCTTCGTGCCTCCATTAATGTAATCTGTAACAGACAGGGCAGGTCCGAGGAGGATAACCTGGTTATACTGCTCGAATAAGGACCCTTCTAGGTCTATTAGGGGCACTGAGTGATGGGGATAAAGCAGATGACACAGTCAATAGCTCTGTATAAGCAACAGGTCAAACCATCAGCCCACCCACAGCAATAGCAGCAGAAGACATTTCAGTCCTTTTTCCTCAAGGCTGTGGTGTCTTTTTCTATCTACATCAGAGAATTACAAACGTTGTTTGCCAGGTGTAACTGCTAGCAATGATTGCAGACCCTAGTTGGAACTGCAGACCCTGGCTCTGTGCTGGGCTGTGCCCTCTCTGACAGACAGCGCAGATGGACAACGCAGTCCTTGTGCTTTGGAAAACCTGACTTTACCACTTTACAAAGTCTTTACCATAAGTACCTGGAACTGCGCACAAACAAACATGCTTTTTTAGGGCTTTATAAATTGACTGTATTTCTAAGCAGTTCACAAAGTCTTTGCTCAGGTCCCTTTTGGTTCCTGCTCTTAAGAAAGTGATTAAGAAAACACTGAAATCTGACCCAGAGCCTCATGGCTTTGAGGAAGAAGCAGCTGGTTTTTTTAATGCAGAGCTTATTTCTGGAGAATCAAACAAGGCAGAACTTCGACAAGCTAACCTAGCTGTGCATAATTAGGATGAGGAGGAAGGGAGAGTTCACACCTCTTGGGAATCATGCAAATGAAGCTGTAGATCAGTGGATTCGCCTCCAGCCAAGTAACTTCGACATTATATTGTCTTTGCTCTTTAGTAATCACCTGACCTTTCTTGAGACACGTTATTTTGTCTGAGCCCAACACCTTGTTATTGAATACATCGCTGGAGGCTAAAGAAAAGCTTCAGCTACCAACACAGAAACGTATTAGATGTGCCGCCTTAGATATACTAGTTCCATCATGTCCATCTCAGGTACACAAATACACATGTTGCCAGGTGAAATAGCTCACAATCACACATCTGCTCACCAAGTAGCAGTGAAAAAATACAGATCTCTTATGAAATGGCTTTTTTCCTCCTTAGGCATGCCTTTTAAAATGACAACGTTGAGAAGCGTGAATAGGGGTTTCTGTTCTTTCCATCTCTAGTCTGCTGGCTCTAAGTTGGAGGTGATATTTCAGGAGCACAATTCAGCACGTTTGACCTCCACTGCATTTTTTATGTGCCCTGGCTGACACTGTATACTCGTGAGATTAACCACATGTTCAAGCGCAGGATTGCCTCAGGGGCCTTCATAGCCAGTGTAATGTGACCATTTGGCCCCTGTTGGTGTTCTGGATGGACAGGCTGAGTCATTTACAAACAAAGTCCTCCTTTATTATTTTTCATTTTTATGTATATGTTTATATGTAACATGATTTAAATATGTTTATCGTCATATATTCTTCAGCATCCAGATACAATCTTTCAATTTATGGAGACTGAGAAAGAGAATTCATACTCCTTTAGTGCCACAATGTAAATAAGATAAATATAAAATCTGAGATGATGAGCAAAGAGGGGCTAAGGAAAGGGGTGATGAACCACACAAAGCCAACTTTGACTGTACTGCTGTCAGAATGAGCCATATTTGTAAAAACTTAAATGAAAGAAGGTATTTGAGGTTTTTTTGTCAATTTTTAAAAAATTATCATTATGTCTGTACATTTATATACCTATACATCTGTGTACATGTGTGTGTGTGTGCATTTCATCCAAATGGAAGTTGTCATGACAAACACAGTTCAGATGACTTTTTGTAGGGTTTTTTTCAATGGCACACCTACCATCATATCTGTCCATCCTTTAAAAGCAATCATCTCAGTCCGAGTTGCTAGATAAACTGAAATGCTTCCAGTTTTCAATAGCAAACAGAAGGGGTAAACAGGTGGCTGGGAGTGGAGGTGTAACATATAATCCTCCAACCATTGCAGCCTTTTCTGTTTTAAAGCAATAAAGCTGCTTTATTCCTGCATCTTTTTTCAGGGAAAGGTTGTTTCCCAAAAATGAACACCAATTTTTACCTGAGAGAGACAGTGAAGGCTGAAAATGAGGGGGCGGTGGAAGAGGTGGGGAGGTGGGAGGAGGCTTGAAAGAGGAGAATAGAGATGTTTGAAATAATGATGCTATTCCAGTGCAAGGGAGTGGCAAGAAAAGTGCCAGGAAAGACACACAGGGAGAGAACAAAGGCAGAGAAATGAGAGCGAGGACAACAGAGAGGAAAGAGCTGAGCAGAATGGTTGAAGAGCGGAACAGGAGAAGGGACCTTGTAAAAGTGGGGCAGAGAGCTAAGCAAGGTACCAAAGGCACAGCCAGAGCAGTAGAAAAAAACCAAGAGCGGTACAGGAGCAGGGACCTTGTAAAAGTGGGGCAGAGAGCTAAGCAAGGTACCAAAGGCACAGCCAGAGCAGTAGAAAAAAACCTGCTTTGTAGCTGCCAAAACCTTAAAGGATGAAGAGAAGAAAACTAAAGTGCTGGGAGGAAAATAACAGTAGCCCAGAAGAGACACAGCCATGACACGGAATGAAGGTTTTTATAGGTTTTCTGCCTAAAAGGAAGGTGGCGGTTGAGCCACGCTGTCTCAGCTCACTGGGAGCAGAGAAACTCCAGACTGAGGCGATGTCTGTCTTCCAGGAAGCTGAAGCAGGGATGAAGCAGGGCCAGGGACATCAGGCCCTGATGTCATCATCAAGGCCCCTTGACATCATCAACCAAGACACAGGCTGGAGTGGAAAATCCCGTTGCTATGTCTACAGCTGTGCTGAAACACGGTACAGAAAGTGTCTTCACCAAAGCCTGAGGTCAGCCTCTCCCCAGGGTGTGCTGAAGGTGTGATTTGATGCTGTGCTGAGGATCCTCATGGCTTGCGCAAGGGCATGGTGTGGACAGTTAAATTGCTGCTACCTTTACTCTGTAGGTTTTTAGAAATTACTTTAGAGCTACTGGGATTCTTCTGTGAACTCGAACAGGGTAGGAAAAAGAGTATAAAAAGAGCGACTGCTCACACAACGTCCTGCCTCTCCTGGATAGGCACCTCTAGGGCCAGTATACATAATCTGAACCCCTTGATTAAACGTGGCCAACATCAAAATTGTCCTGACTCATTTGTTTGGAACAGGGAGCAGCAATTTTAATAAATTTTTAATCCCAGCCTCTCCAGCCCATTCAGGTAAATTGCTGGTGGATCTGGAGAAGACAGCAAAAACACTTCAAAATCTGAGTGAGACAGTGTCTAGGCTGTGAATACAAACCCTTTCATGTCAGAAAATATGTCAGTCTTCGAGGTGTGTCTGAGAGCCGGCATTTTCTATATCCAGTTCTAGATTTTACACCTCAGCTCTAATTCTTAAAGAAAGTGATCTGAATGGATCAAAATACCATCAGCAGCAGCAAAGGGTGAAAGCACTTCCCAGTCATGGAGGGATTTTATGCATACGGCAGTACCATAAGAAATGCTGTGGGTCACATCACCCATGTAATCTGCAGGAGCAAAGCCTAAGCTGTTTGCCTGAGACAGGTAAAGGGTCAAGAGCAGACTCAAGGCCCTCAGACGTCTGCTCACCATGGTACACGTGGCAATGTTCTTCCAGGTTCTTGAAACTGCCAGAAAGGAGATGGCATATTGAAAAGAATGGACTGAATAATTAAATTGAACCAGGTTCCTCAAGGAAAAATAGTAATAAAAGTCTCCAGCCTTGTCTGAAAAACGATCAGAGCTGTTTGTTAGAGTGCTTACTAACACAGCTGCACCTCCAGTTCCAATGCATTTCCTCAGATAAGAGATATCAATCGTGTTTCCACATCTGGCTATGCCAGCAAACACATAGATACTATCCTTGCTTAACAGAACACAGAACGCAGAGAGGTGGCTGTGTAGGCTTGAAGTGCTTTGGCCCTGACAAAACCCAGTCAATGCCAAAGGAAGGTACAGATTTATCATGGCAACGGTACTGAACGTCCTGCACAGCTGGAACCCGCTGAACCACTTCAAGTCATCTCTAATCCCTGGCTGCTCGCAGAGCAGAGAGAAGGAATTGCTGCCTGACTGCAACCCTTCCATGAAAAGATTCTTCACAGATTTGTCCCCAGAAGACCAGTGATCCCCTTTGCTGAAACCGATGTTCTCTCCCACCCCCTGCATGGCACCTCTGCTGCCAGGCAGCTGCACAAAAAGAGGATAACTTTAACTCTTT
>NW_010399429.1:25238-31151 GCF_000710305.1 Buceros rhinoceros silvestris
GGGGAGGAGGCAGAGAGGCTTGGTCAGCAGCTGATTGGAGGAGAGTGCACTTGAAACCAATCCAAGTAGGGCATGTAGAATAAACAACTACTAGAAGATTATAAAGCATGGTGATAAGAGAGAACGCGGTTCAGTTGCAGTGTGCAGTTGCACTTGTATTTCCATAAAGGCTTTGTGTGCACACAAGCTGTTGTCGCATTGTCCATCCCAACCAATCGCGACAACTGGTGCCCACCACAACTGGTGACCCTAACAGTTGAGGAGAGACCCCCCAACAGAGAGACTGACGGGAGAAGTAGGAATGTCAAAACCAGGCATGCAATTAAAAATTATTTTGCGTTTGATTTTTCTTTCATACTCTGGCTTTGTACTGGTATCGGCTGGGAAAGAGATAATTTTCTTCATCTTAGCTGGTATGGGCTGCGTTCTGGAGTTGTGACCAAAGCGGTGTGGATAGCACGGGGATGTTTCAGTTACTGCGGAGCAGAGCTTACACAGAGCTTACACAGAGCTTACACAGAGTCGAGGACTTTTCTGCTCCTCACCCCACCCCAGCAGTGAGGAGGCTGGGGGTGCACAGGAAGCTGGGAGGGGACACAGCCGGGACAGCTGACCCCAGCTGACCAAAGGGATGTTCCAGACGGTATGACGTCATGCTCAGCACAGAAAGCTGGGGGAAGAAGAAGGAAGGAAGGAAGGGAGGATATTTTGGAGTTGTGGCACTTGTCTTCCCAAGTAAAGAGTGATGGAGCCCGGCTCTCCTGGAGATGGCCGAACACCTGCCTGCCAACGGGAAGTGGGGAATGAATTCCTTATTCTGCTTTGCTTGTGTGTGTGTCTTTTGCTTTATTGATTAAATTGTCTTTATGTCAGCACATAAATTTTGTCACTTTTTAAATTCTCTCCCCCATCCCACCAGGAAGGACTGAGTAAGTGGCTGGCTATGTGGGGCTTAGTTGCTGGCTGCGGTTAACTGTGATAGGCTTAGTAAAACCGTCCTGAATTGCCTGAAAAGCCCTGCCTCAGGTGGATCAGAAGTACTGAAAAACAACAACAACAACAACAAAAGAATCAGAAAGAGCAATTGCTCTTGTTACTACTGCCACGAGTTTTAGCGTGAAGGAATTGAGGGGTTTATCAGAACCTGCAAACCTGCCAGGGAGTGCTTTTTCCCCTTTGGTAATAAAGTATGAGAGGAAGGAAAGGAGTCTGAATCACAAATAAGCATCAAAGAGACAGTCTGAAGTGTCTATCAAAAGTCATTAGACATTAGTCTTCTATAGAGAGCACAACAGTGGAATAATTGTCACTCTGGGACACCAAGTGGAGCTGAGTGAAGGCTTGTTCCTGTGGGAGGTCTTCAGGCTCTTTCACACAAAGAGTGTGGTACCCCATAATGACTTTAATCAAATGCCTGATCTTAAAAGTGCCGCAGAAATGCAAGCAAGGCTGTACGCTGCGTTTACTGACAAGGCAAACCGTTAACTGCAAATTAACGACAAACCTTCCTGAGAATGACTCAGTCACCTTTATCTCCCATCCCCAACTCCCCTCACCCCAGAGTGCTGTTTCCTAGAGATGAAAGCACGTGAAATCAGTTACTAGTAGTGGTCCATGTGACCTTCAGCTAATGCAAGGCTGCACTGCTGTTGAAGGGGGGTCCCATTCTTACCACCTCTTCAGGTTCACAGAGTCACAGAATCCTCTGGTTGGAAGAGACCTTTAAGATCATCGCGTCCAACCGTTCCCCTGCACTGCCAGGGTCCCTACACCATGTCCCTCAGCACCACACCCACACGGCTGTGAAACTCCTTCAGGGATGGGAACTCCACCACTTCCCTGTGGAGGTGGACTCCCTGGTGGACTCCCACCACCTGTTCCAGTGCTGCACAACCCTCTGTAAAGTTATTCCCCTGGCACAACTTAAGGCCGTTTCCTCTCATGCTGTCACTTGTCACATAGGAGAAAAGATCAACTCCCACCTCCCTACAGCCTCTCTTCAGGTGGTTGTAGAGAGCGATAAGTTCTCCCCTCAGCCTCCTTCTCTCGAGGTTAAACACCACCAGGTCCCTCAGCCGCTCCTCACAGGACTAGTGCTCTAGACCCTGCACCAGCTTTGTTGCCCTTCTCTGAACCCGCTCCAGCAGCTCAACGTCCTTCTTGCAAACTGGACACAGTGCTCAAGGTGTGGCCTCACCAGTGCCCAGTACTGGGGACATGTGACAGAGAAGTCAGCCAAACGTGTTTTTTCCAGTCCCCTCCAGTCACCTTGTTTCATGGTCACACAATGCTGATATGGGGAAGCCTTAGGCATAATTCAGCAAATCGGAGATGTGTCCCAACACAGAAAGCTGAAGTCATCACTTCTGGAGCCGAAGCGTAGGTGGCACATTCACCCAGACTGGGAGACATGGCTCTGCTTCATCTGTCCTTCATAAGCACTGCTGTCAAAGTGAGGGATTTTGGAAAACGAGCTATACAGAGATAATATAAATATATAAAAGCAGATGTCTCTTTGCAGTGGTGTACACATTGGGCTGCATCATGAAGGCTCTTCTTCAGACAGGTGGGTATGGAGCAGGGAAATGAGGATAACTGGACAAGTTTTGGAGGTAATGGCACACTGCCCTGTTTTTTTCTGAAGAGAGCATCTGAGTGGTTGCCACAGCCTGATGCTTCAGGTTCCTCCCTGCAGCTAGAATTCTTTTTTTAGAAATAAATGAAGATGAAGGAAAATGCTGGAGGTGCAAATATTTCTGATTATCCCAGACTTTGCTTTACCATGTCAATTTTGTGTCATTTTCTTAGTTGAAAGACCTCTTTCAAATGGCACCAGACCTGGGTGTAATAAGAAAATACATCAAAATAACTTCTTTTCCCCACTCACTGTGTCTGTTGGCCTAAGATATTCGGTTTTCCCAAGAAGGTCTCAGAATGGTAATTTTGATAATGCATGGCTGGTTATCTTTAGATAAGGGTAATGCTAAGGTAATGCATACAAAAACCTCGTAATTATGTACTTTCTCTGACTTAGGTGTCAGGACGTGCAAAGGTAATAACATCACATTGAAAAAATGCATTAAACCCTACCAATACCATAAAATATATTACACATTTAAATTAACACTGTCACATGTTCCTGTTCTTGCTCCCAAGCACTCACTAACTGCCCAACCAACAGATTTACCAGTTACAGTGAGAGAATTAGGGTCCAATTCTCTCCTGATTTTTGAGCAAAATTTGCTGAAATCAGTCACCCCCCTCTGCTGTAAACGACAGGTGAATCAGTCCTGCGCGGTTAGAACTCTAGAACTTCCTTTAGGCAAAATGTTGTTCTCTGTAAGACATATGTCGTTATGGCATATATATGTGCACACAGCTACACGGAGCTAGGTCTGCCTGCTGATGCTGTCTTTTAGGGACTTCACGAGCATCACCTCAGATGCACAAATACCTAACTGCTCTGTGCAAGATGCTCAGGTCATGCCGACAGAGATCCAAGCTCCAGGACAGTGCTCGAGTCATCTGTCACACTGTCACATTCCATGCTAAAATGCAAACTTACGCTGATGTCCTGAATATTTGGGGCAGAAAAATGGGTCCAGCACTCGGTCTTTGAGCTCAGTATTTCTATTTCATGAGGCCAGCAAGGCAGATGGAAATTGAAAACTACATGGAACTTCTTCTGTGAGCTGATTCTTAAGGCTTGGCTTTATCCTGTATATAGATTTAATCTCAGAGCTAGTCATCATAGACCAGCCTGCCCAGGTCACACCACCCCATTTCTGAGTGCTGTGTTGCTGGAAATAGGCAATTACAAAGCTGGGAATTCATTAGAGCTACAGTCTCAGAGGTTATAAAGAATCATTTTAAAATTATATAAAAGGAAATAAAGACCTGCAAATATTTTACCTTGCCTGAGCAATAATTAAAAGGAAATGCAATATTTTACAGTAAATTGTAGGGAATAAAAAGTGTTTTATCCATCTGAGGTTTTACATTAATTTTCATCTGTGAAGCTTCTTTATATGAAACACAACACAAGGAAAACTATTCAGTATTCTTCCTGACAAAAGAGAAGCGAATCTAACTGAAGGAGACTGCTTTGAGTTTCCTCCACTGGGTTGTGGCTAAAAGCAAGAGGCAGATGCAGAACCTACGGTAGCCAAGCCTGGCCCCAGGGAGCAGACGAAGGAGGAATTCTATGGAAAAGGGTTTGTCTTCGAAAAGCTGCAGCAGGTGTGTGTATGTACGGCACTGGGATTTGCCAGGACTCTATCTCTCTCTCCTAGGAACTTCGAAGTTCTCTGCATCTGCAGCAGGCAAGAGGGCACTAAAAGGGCTTGAGTTCAGTCTGTTAATTTTATACGATCAGTCAGTATCATCCTCTTGCAGCTGCAATGGTAAGCAATGGGAACAATGGCTTTAACCACCTGAGAAAACCAACCTGGGTTCGCTTGCCAAAAATCATAAGGATGGAATCTTTTAAGTTCCACAATCACATAAACACTAAACACACGTTTGGTGCCTTAATATGTCCAAGACATCACCAAGGGCTGGCAGACATGACACAGGACCGATGGGAGACCTGCACCTTCCTCAGAGGCGTCTGGAGGCCGGATGGGGTAGGGCACCTCAGATGTCTGTATGTGGGCAGATGAACAGAGTCCTTGCTCCACACGAGCTGCGGTGCCTAACCAGATATTCCGCTGGCCAGCCAGCAGTTTCTACTGCAGGAGGAGCTGAACTATTTTCCTGCATCCACTGACTTACACACCTAAGGCTTGTGTCTGTTGTCTGCGCGTAAACATCCAGTACTGTTTGAGACGCTTTCAGGTGTCCCACCTGGTCTCCAGCTGCAGTTTTGGAAAGGCAGGAGTCTACCGTGTGTCCTGTGTCACATTAGCTCTGAGTGGATGGTTTGGATACCAGGTCCTGGGGGTCACCATATTGCTGGAAAGGGAATCCATCCCTTTTGGGAAGTTTGGATCTTCATGCACATGCTGCTCAGGCACATAGAGCAGTTGCCTCTGGATCCCTGTTGGAATATCTTTCATGACAGAAGAAAGAGGAAATGCTCTGGGCTAGAGAAACTGATGGACGTGACCTATGAAGCTGCTCCAAAGGCTTCTTGTTCTCAGATCTTTGGGGTTACACTCACAAAAATCAGAGAAAAGGACTGGTTTCTTCTCGATCAAAAAAGTTGAAGACACAAACACTGATAGTCGAAAGAGAAATAACAGAATGAAAGTTGTGACAAAAAAAGAGCATAAAACTTAATGCAAAAACATAATGAACTCTCCATACCAAGATCCCTGGCTACTGTAAATTGGCACAGATCTCTTACCTTCTGCACAATAGTGCTGCTTTATGGGAAGACATGGCATTTAAAGGTTCAGTATATTTAGCCTTGAACGAGAAATTGTGGGGTTTTTCTCCTCACAAGATGCAGGCAGGGAAGACATCACGCATTTCAGTGCTGCAGAATTATAGCATGCTGCTCACACATACTAATTCACAGCACTTTACAAAGTGTAAAGCCATTTCAGTTGTCAATAGATCACGGGAAAAAAGAGAAACTAGTGAACTCGAGATAAAAGAAACACCGTGCAGTACAAATTGATAAGAAATCTTTAAAATGTTTCGCAATCTTGCAGACACAATCGAGAACAATTCACCTGTGACCAGAGATTTGTTTCAAAATGGGCCTCTTGTAGCAGAAAATGAATGCACAGAGAAGGTGTATCCATAAAGGTATTTATTTCTGCTCCTTTTGGGCATATGTTCAGAGCTGAAATACTCAAAATCTGTTACCAGTTGCTGAGAAACCTAAATTCCTCATGCAACTTAAGTGTCTGCCAGTAAAAAAATATCTGATCCTATATTTTTCTGCCATATAATAATTATATAATT
>NW_010399430.1:0-241 GCF_000710305.1 Buceros rhinoceros silvestris
TTTGTTGAAAACAAAGGCAGAGACAAACAGGTTCCCTGACAAGGATCTGGGCCATCCTCACACCTTCGCAGGTACTTGTGCCCATAAGTTTGCACAAAGCAGGGCTCTGAACCCCTGTGGAGAAGGCGCCTGTGAGTCTGAGTTCTGCTGAAAACTCATTTACACCCCATTTCTGATATTGACCACAGTGCACATTTGTTCTACTATAAAATGGGAGACTTGTCCAAGAGACAGTAGAATG
>NW_010399430.1:310-21230 GCF_000710305.1 Buceros rhinoceros silvestris
CCGTGTTTCTTGATATTGACTACAGTACACATTCAACCTGCTATAAAAATGGGAGTCTTGTCGAAGAGACAGTAGAATCAGAGAAGCAACAACAAGGGAAAAGAAAAAGAAGTTTATTCTGTCTCTTCTCGGAGACAAGCTGAGGCAGAGAAAGGAGTCTCGCTCTCATTCTAAGACGTTAGAACAGAGGCTGCGAAATAGTGAAGTTGGGACGCCAGCTAACAGTATTTGGTAAGAATTTGCATTTCTGTAAGTGAGAGATTCCTCTATTAGCTAGTGGAGATTGTGCTATTGTGAACGCGTCCTCCCTAGGCTGTTGGTAAATAGGTCTTAATTTGCATTGGTAAGGAGAAATTATTCAGATTTCTATCTGAGCTGGTTTACTTGTGAAACCTGTTTTTCCCTTGTTGTAAGTTGTCAGTTCTATGTAAAAATTCCTGACCAGACATCATTTGAACCTGTTTAAAGGAACCTAATAAAACCCATTTTGTTTATTTATAATTGCTTGCGGGGTGTTTTCATAACACTGGAGTTTTCATTTCTTGTGGACCTCCAAAACAGTAGCTCCAGGAATGGAGTTTTCTGGAGTCACTGAAGGAAAATCATGAACCAATTTGTTTAAGCTGATTTTACTTAATAAAACTGTCAGAATGAGCTATGAGATCTGGGCCAATACACAGAATGTGGGTCAGTTTTCTCTGAGCTGCTGAATATGCACTGCCAAAACTGTTGCAGAAAATCCAGAGTGATTGCATTGATTTAATCGTGTTACTCCACATTCATAGCAGGGCACAGACATTGTGTCTGTGGACACAGCACAGAAACACATTCTGGAGAAAACATCTCTCTGTCTTCTCATACACTGTCAGTCAGTTTCCTATACAGTTTTGATCAAGGTGAGAGGACTTTCTTTTGTACATGCAGCTTTTCTAATAAAAACAGAGGTTGTGGGTAAGTGCATTAAAACATACATTGTGAAAAACATTCGGCTACGCAGCCTAAGGGCACTACTCGATTTGGTTGATAACACTGGTATCGTGAACTGATACAATTCCCTGTACCTTACAGACAATGAATTTTTAAAATTAATTTTAAACATTTTTGCTGTTTTGCCTTAATTATTACGGTGTCATGTTACTAGAGATAATGAGTTTGTTAAGAGAAGTGGGAAATATCTTAAAATGCTGAGAAAATGTATACCTATGAGTAGGGAATGCGTGCAGTTGCACTGAGGCATCTTGATGACGTGCTCTGTCTGATTCCCATTCATCTGTTTCTAGTTAAAAACCTCTCTACGACACTGGAAGTGATGTTGAGTAGTGGAGAGTTCAACCCGCTGAAAGCTGGACGACCTGCCAAAAAACTTCAGCATAGTACTTTGTTCAATCTTTATGCCAAAAGATCCCTCCACCGCTCCATCTCCCTCAAAAGAACTATTATAACCCCACCATCTTTCTTACATTCCTTCAATACTTTTTCCAGATAAATTTACAGATAAAATATCTGGGCTTTTAGATGGCTACATACAATTTTGATTCAATATTATGCTTCCAGGTTCTACAAAAAATGCTTTAAAGTTGAGGAAGCAATTAATAAAGGGAAGACAAACATATCTGAAAGCAAGAAGCATGATACTATTTTACTTTAGCTTTTCTTCTGTCATTGCTATTTTGTCACCATTTAGAACCCAGTGCTGGTCACTGTAGCCCCTGAAGCAGTTTTACCTCCTCCAGGAGGACAGAACAAAACTACTAAAGGGTCAGGTTGAGGCGGGGATAAATGGAGGGCTAAGCACACCGCTTAGGACAACCGACAAAGAGACAACTAGGGGAAATAAATCAGTTTGATTCAACACAACAAAACCACAAACAAATCACCAATTATATCAGGGTAGGACAGAGAGAGAGAGAACACACCCCTACCCCCACCGCTCATTTTCCTGGGCTTAGCTTTAGTACCTCACCTCCCCACCACCCACCACCCCACCATCCCTGCCCAGCACTTGGTGCTGGAGCAGAAGAATGGACACAGGATGGGAGGCACACTCCGTTTAACCTCCGGCAATGAAGTTCCAGTCTGCTGTCCAGTGGGACATACTCCTTCCAGCTATATGGCACCTATCCCCCACAGGAGGCAGCTCAACACAGACACGTGGCAGGGTATCCGCTCTCTGCTGTCTGAGCCAACCCGGTTCTGGAGCTCAGAGGCACTGCACTCCTCAGGGTGCATCCTGGACCCTGTTCTCTCCCCCACCAGCGATCAACAAAGTCCACTTGCCTCAAGAAAGATCCTCACTGTTCCAGCATGTAGTCCACAACCTTTTCCTAGTTGTCTTGGTGACTGCTCAGTTGGCTGTCTCTTCTTTTCCGTCCTTCCCTTCCCAAATGAAAGAGTACACCAAAACCAAAAAGAGTTTCCCCTCCTTAAATAGGCTTATTCACAGAGATGTTGATTGACGCATCTTGGGCCAGGGGTGGAAGCAAAATTGGAACCAAGAGAGTGTTTCACAACACTAACTAACAGGGACTGGTAGTGCTTCCACCCCCAGCCACTTCACCAAAACAAAGGCAAATCTCTTCTAGCACACAAAAAAGGGGGGACAGCCCCCCTTCCCTGAAGCCAAAAACCGCACCAAATCCTAAACCAGAATATTAGTCAAATCACAAAAGATGTTTTACTGATAATCCAATATTAAAAGCACTAAAATCTAGCATATTAACATGCACAAAAATGAGTTACCTCATCAAGTCGAGCTTAGTGTTTCTTCAGCCTTACAAGGATGCTAGGTCTGTCTTCTATATGCCGTTCTTGCATAGATTGTTGATTTGACCTCAAGATCTAAAGGCCAGGTTTGCAACTTTATTTAAGCATTAAGCAGAAAGCAAAGGTCCAAAGAAGGATTTTCTAAGCAGTGCCAGAGTTGAGCCAATGTCTGTTTCACACCAATTTCAGTGAGTTATAGGGCAACTCTGCTCAGCGCCCTACGATATTTTAAAAAATACCTATCTTCATCTCTCTCTGTTTATATAACTTAGAGATATTTTTTTGATCCAAGTTTGTTGTCTTTGCGGTGTTTAGCAATATATGAAAACCTTCCTAAAGCTTTAGGTTGAAGATCATGACCTGAAGGATAAACCTGTAGGTACAATGAGACTCTCTCCAATACAATAAAAGCTCTCCTGCAAGATAGAGAGCTTTCTTAAGATCCATTGTAAGATTAGGTCATGAATTAACCCAGAAAACAAGGTCTTTTCATTTATGTAACTTAGCTTTCTTTATATAATTATTTATGTATATATTTGCAAAAATGGTAGAGAATTCACGCTACACAGTATGATTCTTATCTCTGGGGAGAAAGATCATGTTATAACTCTTAAAACTAAGAAATGTTCTGATACACTGGAAATATTACAGTTAAATTATATGGGAAAGAAATTTTTTAAATGCTTAACAGAACTTTTTATTTGTGCTGTTTGTAAAGAACGAAGTTAAATTCCAACCAAAAGGAATATGAAATTGTTTCTTGATGACTTAATTTGCAAATTAATTCATTCTGGTATTTACAAAGGCAAATTTTTCTAGTGTGTGAAGAACAGAACTGTATTTGACTTTAAGATGCCAGATCATAGTTATCAATATACAAGGTGCATTTTAGATTGTCTGTCCAAAGTGTCACATGGACTGAACCAAATTCTCTGCAGACACAGAAACAGTTGGTTAGAAGTCTCTGGTTCTTCTTTTACCTGTAGCCCAAAGTTTTTCAAAGCTGCAAGTAGAAGCAGAGGAGTCTGCATGCATTTTAAAAGCCTCCCTAAATAGATAAAATTCTGCACATCATCCGCTCATCTTTTCAGCTTCATTTCTACTGTTTTAGTATATATATTTCTACTCTGTTTTTATATATACCAAAAGAAAAGTTACGATTAACTAGCTTAACAAGTGATAAACTGATTTCTTTAAGCACAAAATCAAACCCGTGTCCACAGGTTGCCAGGATGGATATACAGAGTTGCTGATCATTCTGTGTGACACGTTACTTACTGAATGGAAATAGACAGTAGCTATGGTTATAGCCAAGAAGCTTTCTCAGGCTTGCCAGCGGTCAGTCAGCTAAGGCTGTCATACAGGTGTGGTGACCAGGATTTGAGGTTTCTGATCGTATAGCTAGTCTGTCACCTGTAGGTGAGTTAGCTAGTTGACAGCTAACTGACTAGCCTGAGTGCATTTATGCATAGCTGCAGTCAGCACCTCCAAATAAATATGACCCTTACCCTGCAGTGTGGCTGATTGTTTTATCACCCTTTCAGGTTGCATCATGCTTGACATTATAAGGTTCTTTCACAGCAAACTACTGAAGAAAAAGTAAGTGATGATTTATTGATAAAGCAAAAACACTTTCATGAAAAAAGAATTAGTTTTTTAACTGGCTGAAAAAAGGTTCAAGATTAGTTAAAAGGCATGGTTTCACCTCTTCTCAAAACAAAATAAACCTCCTGCACAGGGTTTCTTCTTGGGAAAAAAAGACCAGGCTAAGTAGGAGAAGGGTAAAACTATCCCTCTCAGTAAAGGTTAGTGTTGTTTGCAATGGAGCTGAGATAAGAGATTTGAATTAGGACCAACCAAGACTAAATGAAGAAGGAGGAAAGCCTACCATGTACCAATAGAAGCTGGGAAGGGAGAAAATTGGTTCAAAGAGATTATTCATTCTAATCGCACCCCACTTCTAACTGCAAGTGACACCCCTGATAAAGAACTGCTTCCCAGATCCAAGCATTTATGAGCTGTGTTTTTTTCTTCTTCAGTCAGTAAATGTTGTGGAAAGAGGCATATTAAACATACAGCTTACTCTTATCCAATGCAAGATGTTAGTCTTTCCTCAGCTTTCCAGAGGTCAAGCACTTGGCACCAATCCTGACAACATGATGATGGCAAACTGTGCTTCCCGTGGCTGCAATAGATGGATATCCAAAGGTGTGCTAGCTCCCTGAAAACTATCTTATGTATATTCATGCTGTGTTGCAGTCACCTCAGACTGGAAACCAGTCACTCAAAGTAATCAGTACTTTACCATGTTTGTGGTCTGAAGATCCAGCTTAAAACTGTAGCACAATTTCCTAAAAGTCGGGCACTCACAATATACTCAAGATTGAACACACAGAACAGGTATAATGCTAAGACCTTTGAAACCACCTTATCCTAACCTCCAAACCCTTCTAACATCCACTAACATCCGCTAGAGTGGAAGGTGCCCAACATAGCAAACATTCTGCACAGATAAAGGAATAGTTTGTGAAATACCTAAGCTTCTTCATTCTATGTAATTCTGAACAAAGAACAGATTTTGATAGAATTTCATTCGTAACTGAAATTCAGGCGTGCGAAAGAAAAAATTAAAAGCAGATAAAGGTGTTCCATTATTGCTCAAAAGATGAATGCCGTGCAGCCTGCTCAGTGAATGACAGAAGTGTCCTACAGAGAAAATGCGGGAGAAACATGGTTGTGGAACTGAAGAACGAATGGCCAAGTTTCATGACTCTAAAGCGACTTTGACTTCTGACTGTTGACAAACTCAAAATCTTAAGACAAGCAGATATTTCAGCTGAGCAGGCTTTACAGTCTCTTTAAAAAAGGTGAAATAGTAATGAAGAATAAGAAGAGATATCAAGTCTTAAGGCTCAGAAGAGCAGCAAGGAAAAACAGCAAAAGAAAGTCACCATGACCAAGGGTATGCTGCAAGGTCTTAAAAGCTAGAAGCAAACCTTTTAAAGATTATAAAATAATTCATGTGTAGTTACTGTAAAAACATTAGACATAATGGAAGAAACAGGTTGGCTTCGAGTACCAGAATTTTGATCGGATTACCAAGGTAAAATACTTCTTTAAGTTAGACTAGAGAAAAATACATTAACTTAATGAAAATATACTATTATGCTTTTTTTTTTTCCAGGAAGGAGTAGTATGAGTAGATTTTTTTTTTTTAGAGAAACATCTAAGAGAGAAATGAGCACCAACAGCGAATTCAATTCATGCCATTCCTTCATTAACAAAAAGAGCCGCAAGGTATCCTGTGAACTTTCGGATGACAGTGCTCCAACGCGGAAGCAGAGAATTTACTGAAAAATTACTTCAGGAAGATTGTATGTTTCATGAAAGTTGCCTTGCAAAAGGCCAATATTAAGAACTTCAAACACTTCAGGTTTGGAGAATGCTCTGAGAATGTCCCCACATAACAATGAATTTTAGCTAGATTACCCTGAAATCACTTAAGAACTCAAGCTTGAAATTTAGTTCTAAGCTTTGCTGAGAAGGAAATAAAAGTATTTCATAGTTGCTTCAGGACTTGGGCTCAAGTCAAAGAGATACAGCATTGTACATGTCATGTGGTTACATAGTCTGTATTTTAGTGTTATTAATCCTTCTATTAATAATGCTGTCACGACATTTCTGTTCCAACACTTGGCCAAGAAAGACCAGAAGAGCAATCTAGCTCTAAAGCCATTTCCAGCTGGATCTATAATTGAGACAAGATTGCCTTATGGTGGATGTGAGATGATTAAGAATGCAGCATCAATTCAGTGCCAGATCTTGTAATTATTTTCCCCTAAAGCACTAAAGGAAATTAATTATTTTTTGTAGCTTCAATACGCTCCAATGGTGAACCCACAGTGAAATTATTTTATAGATTGCTGCCATGGGATAGGATGTCTATAGATTCTCAGCAAACAAATCTATTTTTTATTATACACTATTCTTTAAGCCCTCATGATTAAAATACACAGCAAAAATCCATCTGGGGAAGGAAGGAAAGGAAACAGAATAGAGAAGAAAAAATTGGCAAAGAGTATCTATAACTCAATCATTTTTTCAAAACAGGAAAAACCATTTTAGAGAAATATGTAGAACGAGGTATATTCTGTAACACAAAGTCCAGCCTCTATTAAAAATAATAAAAGTAGCAAATGCCTAACAATTTGCATTAAAAGCTATCCACTCAATTATAATTTTTGCAAGGCAATACATTTTGCAGTATAAATGAACTATGGGACAGATGTCATCAGCAAAGGTATCTTTTCTGTATCAGTGTCGCTTCTGCAATTCTAGTATTTAAATTTACCTGTGCAATAAAATTACAATGGCTACTTAATTTATTAAAATATCTTTAGCAATTACAGTTTTATAATCTTCTCAAATCACTATAAAACTCAAAAAATATTACTATGTCACTTGTTTTTTCTAGGTTTGTTTGGGTTGGGGTTTTTTTGCCACCACTTGGATCATAATTTTTCTTTTGGTATATATAAAACAGCTTGACCAGTAAGAGATAATGAGAGATGTGGGTTCTGAAAATTGGAAGATATAAGTTGTATAAGACTTTTGGTATTTTTTTGTTTCAATACCGAACATATAAGGGCAAATGAGGATGACCACAATACAGATACAGAGACTTTACCAAATAACTGTTATTGACCAGACCAGGGATTTCCAGATTCTTCAGGCTTTTGTCAGATTGATTGCTACATGTGTGTAACATTTAAATATACACTGAAGAGGGGGATCGAATAATATTCAGAATATATCTTCTGTTAGTCTTTTTTAATTTAATGGCTAAAATACATTATTTACAGAAAAATGCATAAAGACTTTACTAAATTGGTTTGTGAGGTATAGGGTATCTCAGTTCTCTATGATGCATGCAATTCACCAAATATACCTGCTTTTTGATATAAGCATTATTTTTCTTTCATGTCGTGGAATTTTTTTATTTCTCCATTGTAAGAGTGATAAATGTTCGAACTACTATTTTGAATCAAAGCAAAATTTATGTATGAAATATGAAATGAAGAATAGATGAGTTGCACCGTCAGAAAAGATATTGCAAGAATACAGCAAACTTTAATATGTCCTGTTATTTATTTGTGGGAATACATGAGCCTAGATCCACTGGCATTGACTGCTCTCCAGAAACTTCTTGCAAATGAAAAATTGTTGGGGTTTTGAACACTTCACTGAAATAACATCTTGCTTCATTCACATTAAGGGAATGACATGGGAAGTTATTTGAGCTCGTAATCTCTCAATTCTGCACTTAAAACTGGATACCTGGTTAGGATGGAGGAAGGTGAAGGATACATTCCTACCCCACAAACATACAGTTTCAGATGACTAATTGATAATATTTAATGGAATAATACATTAAAAGGAGTGATAAAATACCTATGTTATTGCTTGTCATGGCCCTTTGTTTTCCATTATAACCAGCTGCTAAACATTAAGTAGGTAATAGCTGAGGGGCATTGCAGCGCAAACATTTTTGCATTAAGCGGTTATGGTAAAAAAATGCAATACATACTACTGAGCACCATAGTCCGATGCATTAATAATGCACTCGATTTAATCCAAGGAGTTCTACTTATTTACAAGTTTACTTATCTACATCTCCTTGAGGGACAGACTGCATTTTAAATAAAGTGAATCCTTTGTTCCTTTCTATAGGAAAAGAGGGTAATGAAGTCACCTTGCCCTCAAACTGTCTGGCACCATCTCCAGGGCAGGGTATAGATAATCATTTTTTACCTTTAATGCAGGCAGTAAATGTATTTCTGGAAGTGGGCCGGAGTCTGTGTCTGATGTCTGCTGCACTTCTGGTTGAAGGCAAATAGCATCAGTACACAGACAGGATTTTAGAAACAAACATCTAATACTTTATGCTTTAGCTATTTCCAAGGAGAAAAGAAATTTCACAGCCAGCCCTGCCAAAATTCTTGCCTTGCAATTATTATTTTATAACAGCTCAGTGTAATGCCTGGTTACTCTCAAATACTACTTGCTTCTATTTCCAGCTTCTTAAAAATTAGTGCTCAGCTTTTTTGAAGTCCAAGTACCAGCAGACTCCATCCTGCCTGCTCTCTGTCTGGCAGAGCTCTGGGACCCCTTGTTTTCTTTACCCACTCTTATCACAGGCATGCTAAATTCCAAATCTTCTTGTTTTTTCTTTCCCTCAAGGCATGATCATGAAAAACTACATTTAAGCAAGATGGCAGCTCAGCTTCTGAGGGGAACCTTAAACAACCTCTTGGCCATGGTTGTCTACAGAACCATACCTCAGGTCTGTTTGCCCTGCAGCACTCACCCAGCCCTGGCTCTCCTCGTTCCTCCCTCCCTCCCTTCCTCTTTGGGCTCTGCTGCTGCTTGTTTATCTCTGCTTCTGCTGGAGGAGGGCAAGGCCTCCACTGCCTGGTGCACATGGCAATGGTATTTTATACTGCTTCTTTGCCCTCTGCCTCTCCTGACTTTCTACTTCCCTACCCATGGTGATACCCACAGCGCCATCCTACTTCGGAAGTTCAGAGGGATTTGAAGGGTTGCCATCTGCATTTTTCTACCTCTTTTCTAAATGTTCTTCCAGATCACGAGGAAGTCTGGAGACTATTTCTGTCATGAGGAAGCAGAAAAGGCACAGGCTATGAAGCGTTAGTAGCAGTAGTAATCACATTAAGGCCTTTCTATGGGAAAATAATGGAAGATGCCCGTATCCAGGCCATTTCCACCCACAAACACCAGCAAGCAAGAGATGCACTGCAGAGAATGGCTTCCATTTCCCCTTCTTCCTGCAGCGGTTGTCCTCAGCCCACTGAAAAGTATCCTGTTGCACCTTCAATCATGCTTCAATCATCTCTGCTATTGCAGGGCTTGGGGGAAATAAATCCATAGACCTTTCAGTGAAGTATTAATTTACTTTAAATAGGTTTTCTATTTATATGGTTTTATGTCTGAGAGTAATTTACCTTATTTTGTCTTTGGAGTATTTTTAGAAAAGGATATTTTCAGGGTAAATATCTTGAAAGGCTATATCTTGCAAGGGACATTTGTAGCAGCAATATCAGAATGACAGGTTGTGCCAGCCACTGTAACTGAAGAAGCAGTCTGCTTAGGAAGAAGTTTTTGCATGTAAGATAATGCTGTTGGCAAGGGAATAAGAGAAGATATTAAAATTTATTTCCTCATCTTTATTGTCCAAGAAACTTTCCAACATAACAGTACTGTAAGTTGCGCAAAAGTGTCCCACTACTGCCCCCACTACAGCCTCATTCTTGAAGCAACAACTCTCTGAACACTGGAAGGGCAAAGATCTTGATTAACTGCTGATTTTTGAGCATGTTGGCACTGCTCTTCCCAAACAATGGGAAAATGGGGTGTCTTTCTAAGGGTTTAACTGTATGGTTCAGGATGACGTAGAATCAACTCTCCTGTGATCCACATGTTCATTCTTTTTTGTTCAAGGTAGAGTAACTACCAAAAAATACACGTATAGAATCATAGAATCACTGAATCTTTTTGGTTAGAAAAGAGCTTTAAGATCATCAAGTCCAATTGTAAACCTAAACACTGCCAAGTTCACAACTAAACCTGTCCCTCAGCACCACATCTACATGCCTGTCTAATATCTCTAGGAATGGTGACTCCGCCACTTCCCTGGGCACCCTGTTCCAATGCTTCACAATCCTTTTGGTAAAGAATTTTTTCCAACCTAAATCTTCCCTGGCACAACTTGAGGCCATTTCCTCTTTCCTTATCACTTGTTACTTGAGAGAAAAGACCAACCTCTACCTCGCTACAGCCTTCTTTCAGGCAGTTGTAGGGTGATAAGGTCACCCCAAGCATCCTTTTCTCCAGGCTGAACAACCCCAGTTCTCTCAGCTGGTCTTCGTAAGAGTTATACTCTAGACCCTTCAGCAGCTTCATTGCCCTGCTCTGAACATGCTCAAGCACCTCAATGTCCTTCTTGAAGTGAGGTGCCAAAACTGGACACAGTATTTGTAGTTCCCCAGATCCTCCTCCCAGACATTTTTGTAGATGGGTGTCACATTTGTTAACCTCCAGTCATTTGGTACCTCTGTGGCTAGCCAGACTGCTGATAGATGATGGAAAGTGTCTTTAAATGTATATATATATATAAACTTATATAAATAAATCAGAAATGGAAAATGAGGTACCAAGGAAGGACAAGTTTACAGGGAAAGAAAAACAGCAAGCAGAGAAGTAAGTTTGTTTTGGGAAAGCATGAATACCAAGCCAAAAAATATAAAGAAATTAAAGTGACAAATTTCATTCAGATGAAAGAACCTGTAGACTCTTAACTGTTTTTTCTAAAGAGCATGGGAAAGGTGAAAATCCATGAAAACTGAACATTGCAGATCAGTGATTACCCCACACTCTCTTGAAGCTGCAGTCCCGGAGAATACTCGGGAGCAACCTGGGAGCTGAAGTCCTATTTACCTAGTGGGTGGGGGTCTGAAAGCTCTGCTGTGGAAGAAAACCTCTCTTTTGGCCTTTGCAATCTGCTTAACTTCCAGTGTGCCAGGATGTTTTTGTACTCTGAGTGTGTAGAGATCAAAGCTTGTTACAACTGGTCTTGCAGTTCCTCAGTTTTCTTTTCAGCCTCTACGTTCAGTGCTTGTTTTATGAAGCAGGGCACCCCTGCAAGGGGCGAGCCAGGAAAAAAGGCTGATTTTCAGATTTAGAATGTGGTTATATGTGTTCAGTGGTTGATACTTTTGCTTGGGTTTGTCATGTGCAGTTTGTGGGGGAAGGGGTTTAAAATGTAAAGCAAGCATATTGACAGGGCATGTTTATGTAAGTGACATTTCAAATGCCCATCTGCTTCGCCAAAAATAATTCCTTTTCAAGAACAACGCAGGAGCAGCCATACTGAATCACGCCAAGAGCCATGCCACCCAGTCTCATAAGAGACGTGAACACTGGATGCTGAGGAATTTGGTCCCTGGAGAACCTTGTCATTGTTTGGAATGAGAGGTATCCAGTGGACACTTAATTTACTGCTGTTGATAAATTGATTAATTTCAATTTCTCTGAGAAAAGTACTACTATTTTCCCACTAAGATGCTCAATATTCCTGAGATTTTATTTGGTTTATACATTGCTCTGAAGGCAAAAATAAATAAGTAAATCAATAAAAAAATAAATTTAGACTGAAATTATTTCTACCAGAAGCTTGGATCAAGGAAAGGGTACTTGGGAGTTGTGTGCTACAAGGTTTAGCTTTTACTGAATTTCTAGAATCATTTATAGAGTCTTATGAAGTAAACGGAAATGATTTGGGAAATATGACAGAAATAAATACGCAATCACTTTAAGAAAAATATCTCTAAGTTACATCTTTATAACCGTAGCTCTTAACTGAGCTCTTTAAAGGCATTTTATTTCAGCAGTCTTAAATAACCCTTAAGGTTTAAAGGACTCTCTTTGCTCTTAATGTTGTTTTCGTGCCTGCAGGCTATAACCATGAATCCTCCTGTATATACATTTTTTCATTAGCAGTAGAATATCTTTGGCTTTTCTGCATAACAGTATGGAGCATGGTGCAGAATACGGTGAAGTTTTCTGAGACTGAGTGTGCTCATACATCCAGTGGAGAGATGAAATTGGATTCCCAAGCAGAATATCTGGGCACAGTTACTGTATTAATGGAAATAAATGTATCTTTCAGTATCAGCAAGGCTCTTGATCTTGAGGGTTGCATCAGAAAACGGCATTCATTTCATTGCATAACAGAGACAGTATTATGCAGCTTGCTGATCTTCTACTATCTCCATTTCAAGTTGCTTTCCTCAGGTTTTTTGCTGGGAAATAGCAAAACCTCAGGATGCACCTCCAATTTGACTTTATATATGTCCACTCTAATCTAACTGCTAAAATTAAATGGTTGCAATTATCAGAACATGTATGTACATGTTCACGTATTCCCTTTCCATCAACATGTCACCACTCATAACTTCAGAAACTGGTTGTCAACCATATTTGACTAAAACATGAAGGTTTAGAATTGTAGGAGAGTTATGTCAAGAAGAGTTATGTCAAGAAGAGTTATGTCAAGAAGATATCAAGGATAGAGGCATCAATAGAAAGAAAAGCTGCAGGATAATCCTTCTGTTTGCTTCACAGAGACTACCTATAGGCAAAGAGGAGGAGACTGTTTTGAAACAAGTAGAAAGGTCAGTTGAGTTTAAGAAACAAACCAAACTGAGAAGCCAAATGGATTTGCTATTTCATCTTGAAGGGAAGCACAAACTTTATTTTTCACAATACACAATAGTATTCCTGTATTATGGTATGTATATATTGGGTGCAATAATTTCACCTAGGGGAGAAGAATGAGAGTTTATATTCTGAAATAAAGTCTGGTAAAGGATGCTCAATTATACTTTCAGAAAAACTTGGGAGATAAGGTCAAATTATGTCATGAAAGAAGCAAATTGAGAATAAACCAGGAAGGATAGTGTTCTGCCATTCTACCGGGATTTGTAAATAAAATTTCATTCTTAAGTATCTATGCCCAAAGTTTGAAGCTAAACATAAAGATATCTTTCTTTCCAGATGACCTCCTGGCAATAATTAACCTCACAGAGTAGGATACCTTATTCTTTGAAACGTTTTGAGGGAACATTTTATTATTTTTCTTTTAAAATGCTGTCCTTCATGATCACACTCTGCTTCAATTTGTTGGGCAGGTAGAATGTTCTATTAAGTCTCTAGACACCCTTAGGGATGCCAGTCTAAATATTAAAGAATAATGTCAGTGTGTCATATCCAGCTAATACATTGATGCAGACAATTTTCCTGAAATATCAATACTGGGTGAAACTCATCTTTTTTTGGTGGGAGTGTCATTATGACGATTCTTCTCAGTACACCTTTGTTTCTCACTGAGGGGATGGCTACTTTCTTTTCTGGTTTTGAATGATGGATTTTTGTGGACGTAGGTCTGTTATTTTGTGTTTGTATATTTATATGCATTTCCATAGGATAATCTGTAGGCCAATGGGTTGACTGAAAAATCTGCAGTTTGGAAAAGTACAGGGGATGTTGAATTTTTGGTGAATAGGAAAAAGATCAGATTTTCATTCCATAGAAAAAAGACGGCAAGGTTGTCTGTCCAAAAACACTGTGGATTTTGTGAGTTAAACAAGACAATCTTTTTTGTGGTAGTTCTCAGAAACCATAAGTGGATGAGATGAAGGGAGACCATGACTTGTAAATAACTGTTGTGAGTTGCAAGAATTGCTACAGTTGTCAAACTTCTCAAGCATCGATCTTAGTCTATCAGAAACTTTGCAGCATATTTGACTGGAGTTAACAAACAGTTCCAGGTTAACTGCAAATATTGTTCCAGAATAAACAATGCTTGCTAAACTTCATTATTAAAACTGTGTGATTGACAATTACTTTCTACCTTTAACAGGAACAAATGTTGAGAGTTTTGGACCAGAAATATTAATGAACAGAATTCTCGAAACGATGGTCATTATGTTTCCATGTTCAACTGGCTTAAAAAACTGAACTTAAAAAACTTTAAAAACTCATTAGTTGCCTTTCTCGTGAGGCGCTGTTACAATCTGCCTGTCTTGTGGCCTCTTCAGAGAATGTGTGCATGAAGAGGCAGGGTAACTAATGATGTGAACATTCAACAAGACTCTGTAATGCATCTGAGTAGCGGTAAGTATTCATTTGCCTTTCCACTTTGTTAAGATCTGCAGCTGGTTTACTTAGAGGGCCAGGTTCCCAGGATTTTACTTCATCTTCTTTGCCTGCCCTCCAATTCTCATAACAGTGACTAAAGAGAAAAAGATGTTCATTCTAAGAGCAGCAGAATCCAGATCTTTGATAGTTTTGTTTGAACGTTGGCAGCTACAAAACAGACAGCTGATGCAGCATGGTGTTCCTGCAAAATGCCTCATTTGTTTGAAGAAATGTACATTTGCGGTAACAATTAGAGGGCAGCTGAATGGCAAAGCGGTTCATAAAATATCAGCCACCACACACTACGGTGTGATATGAGATGACTGCTTTGAGAAACCCTTGTTTAAGAAATAATAAAATGCAGGGTGGGTTAGGGAGATATGTTGTATTCCCCTCTTCAGTGCAATCCTAAGCAAAGATTCTTTTCTTTTTTTATTTTTTTTTAACGCAAAGAAAATTTTTTCTCACTGAAGCATGTTAAAAAACTCAGTAAACACACTGGCCATTGGATTCCTGAGCCAGTGCTGGGGGCAGATAGATAGACAATAATTACGTAGGTGTGAAACTTAGATACATATATATTTCAGTACAGCTTTCAGGATAGGAAAAGATATGTTTTCATCTTGGCCCATCCCCAGAACTTTGTGAGAGCTGTCCTTTCTTAGGTTAGAGGTAAAGATACTCTGTCAGTAACCAGTACTTACATACAGCCTGTATATGGGTAAAGGTTCTCATGCAGCTCTGTAATTCAAGACAGACCTAGCAATGAACCACAATGGGATAGATTTTACCAACAAAACTAAGAAATTAAACAAGAATGTTAGTAGGAAATCAGTTTCCTCTTTAGGTTTGTAAGAGAACGAACTGGTGACTTAAAACTTGACGGTGAGTGAAACTGTAAATAAAAGGATGAACAGTTAAGAGTCTGGAAAGTGGGAATACTCATTTAGCAGTCTGTGTAGTTACGTATTTAAGCGCAGTGAAAGCCCTCCACCTGTTCCAGTTAGGAAGGGAGTATAGTGATGGTGCCACAGCCGTGGAAAACTGCTTCAGGAACCTGGGCAGCAGAAGATAGTGCTGATCAGGAGGCCAACTCTTTAGAGATAATGGATAGATGGAGGAGCAACACACAGATAGCGAAGAGTATGTGCGATTCAGAGAGAAAATTAAAGAGAAGGGGAAGAATCCAGACACACAAAAACCATAAAAATAAAATTAAATCTTTGAGTTAAAGTCACTTAGAGAAAAGATGCTAATAGAAGTCCTACTAGATTAGTTCTAGGCTTTATTGCATCCTATTCCCAGTTGGACTATGATTAGAATATGATGCTATTTAGATATCACTTCCATGGGTTTGCCCATATTAGTAGGAGTTCATTGAATCATGTAATAAAAACTTAATCATATTTAGTTAGTGCCTGAAAAGTGATGTTCAAACAATAGAGAAATTGGTGACTGAGAATATGTGGACTATGTAACTATGTGTGGACTAACCATATCTAACTGTATAACTGTGTGGAATAACTTTGAATTTATTGTTCATAAAATAATTCAGTTTAAATGAAATACCAAATGAACATGAATTTGTCATTGAAATTCTTGATTTCCAAGGCTGGGGAGGGTGGGGGAGAGAGAAAAGACAAGGATGTAGAAAAGATACTGGATTTCATTCCTTATCCTCAGAATACTTTCAGAATTATTTAACAAAGAGCCTACCAGCAGTGGGGGGGAAAGTATGTTTGGTAATTTTCTGTGTTTAAGGATCAGGAAGCCAAAGTAATCTTAAGTTAGAAATCAGGAAGGACAGTAAAATAGAAAATATCAAAGATGTCCCTAGCCAAAAAGTATAAGAGAACAGGAACAGAACATTCTCAACAGCAAGGGTAGGGTTAAGTTTAAAGCAGAGCTAGAGGATGACTAAATATGCAATAAGAACGTGCCTCAGATTCAATAGCTTCTCCATAGTTACTAAAGAAAATCACAGGAAAGAAAAATTATTATTTCACCTAGGACAAAAAAGAAAGAATAAGAGTATGGAAACAGAAATTATCACAAAAGAAGTAGAAAGAAGCTCAAAGACTATAATGATCTTGAGTGAGGGAAGGGACCAGGTAATCTCTATTTCAGAAATCTGAAACAATTGGTGCACGAAATTGCAGACTCAGGAACATCTAGACTTCAAAAAGAGAGTGAAGTGATCTTGGCTCTTTCAGGCTCATTATGCTGACATTTCTAGCATACGGTTCTGTTCAGCGGTAAATGCAACCCTGACCTGAATGGAGGGCTGAGCATCTGTGCAACCACAGTGTACGCGATGTCCAGAAGCATTTTCAATGCCAGCTAGTGCTAATGGAGTGAGGAAATGAAAAAAAACAAAAGGAAATAGAAAGATGTATTAGCAACCTGGATTGAACATCTTTATCTGTATAACTGATTTGGGGTTTTTTTGTGTTTTGTTTTTTTTCTTCTTAAGAGGAAATGTGGAGAGTCTCACTATTTGGACAAAGTAAAACTTCAGATGATCTCACGTTAGGAAACTTCTTAAATAAGATTGAAAAGATGAGAATCACTGAAAGAATTATGTCACAGGAAAGGGCCTGACTAAAAGGTCAACACTCAATAGTAGTGGAAGAAAAAATATTAGGCTGAAATGAAGTTTCTCAAGAACTGCTTGTCAATCCAGCAAATCTTGGTTGATGTTTTTATTAATCTCGGCACAGGAATCGGAAAAGTCCTAGAGAAGTCTGATGGCACACTCTGGTGGCATCGTAGACATTTATTAGCCCCATTTAGAGACATTCATGCTTCAAAATACCTGAAAGCAAACATACTAATGGCTGAACCTCACCCCATTATTAGCAGAGAAAACATTTATCTAGTTTGTGGACTTACAAATATATCAGAAAGCTGAGGAAGATGCTGGTACAGAATTTACCTGGAGAACTTCAGTCTAGAGTTCAGGTCATGCTTGCACACATTAGAACCTCAGATTACCTTGCAGTATCTCAGAAGAAGATCTATTTGCTCTTAAACATTGCTAAATGTACACAACTTGGAACTTCTCATCTGCGTTGTGTGTGTTTTGCGTTACTTTTTAAAAAGGGTCAGGGAAAGTAGCTCATTTTCTGGATTGTGTCGGTTGGAGTCATTGTTTGAAGGAGAATTTTAAATGATTGCAGAAAACAAACAGTACTTCATGTCTTCTACATTATTTTAACAACAAAGGGCTCTATATTTCAGTTTTTCTCTTCTGAATGTTTTAACATTGGCCTTTGAGAAGGTTCCCCGTTTACATCACAGACAGCAATCACAGATTTTCCTGAAATCTTATTGCATGGAAAGATGAATCTAAATTGCAGAAATCATTTTGTACTTGGAAGAAATAAACTTCTTTGTGATATTTTGCTTTAGAAGATCCTGTGATTCCATTGAAATACACCAGTTATTAAGATTTCAAGTTCCAAAGCATATTTTAAAAGGTATTTCTTGATACATGAAAACCATGTAATTTAGTCCCTACAATTGTGGAAAACATGGGGTTTATCCTAACATTGTACAGAAATAATGGAATCTTGGGTTTCTTCAAAAATTTTGAAAAGAGTTAACACTATGTATTTTAATTAGTTTTTACAGAGCATCTGACTTGTCTTAATTTCAAAATACAAGTTCAGGTGCTATTCAAGCAGCCAACAGAGAACAGGATTCCAGGTCCATGGAGTGAAAGGTGCAGCTGGTGGACAGACAGCCCCAGGTGCACTGGGGGCCAAGTATCAGAGCCTGGGAAGCTGCGTGGCCGTGGCACAGGCAGTACAGAAGCAGTGTGATAAAACAAATCAAAGCACAAGTAAAGAATGCGGTATCTGATCCAGTCTAGTGAGAGCTGGCCAGAGGAAACAGAGTCCTACTGGAAACAGGGAGACAGGGACATTCAACTCCCTGAGACAGGGATTAGCAAGTGTTGCTGTTTCAGAAACTCAAAGGGGAATGGGAGTTGGGAGCAGAAAGGTCATTGCTGCTGCATCCTGCATCCACTGGAAGACCTGACTTTCAGTTTTCAGTTTCCATCTAATCATGTGAAGAGCAGAAGCTGAGGTGCTGCTGAAGTGGATGAGATCTTAATTTAATATCCTAGTGGTTGCATTTCCTCCTCTCAGATTTCATCATCACCTTTCCACACTTGTTATTCTTAGCTTTTCTCTTCCAGAATACGGTTATTTATTTACAAACATTTCATACAATTCAGTAATTTTTGGATATTTACCCCATTCTCAGATGCCAGGAACATCAGTGGAACGTAATTGGATATACCAGCAAGTATATTCCCTCTAACTATCAATTCTCTCAGTATTTATTAAAGCTATTAATATTCACTATTTCTTACATTGATCTCTCACTCCTCTCTAGCCCTTTATGTATATTTTGTTTTCCTAAGGTTGCTTCATGTTTTTGTTGACAATGTTCTGAAACTGAAGACTTTGTGTAATGTATATACCATCCAACACAGGCATTTCAAATGCGCCTGGGGGCATAAGGCATGCATTAGGTGTGTAATTCCAGGAGCATTTGGATGCCAACACCTGTGAAAATCCTAATTTAGGACATTGGGGAAACGACTCACAATTTCATTGAGAGAATCTGTTTGACATATTGATGTCTCAGTGGGTGCAACCCAGATTGATTGCCCTGTATTTCTTTTCCTCTAAACGGCACTAAAAATGTAATTTTCAATTTGACTGGTTGGTTAGTTTGTTTTCTGATGTTTCCTCCTGAAAGAACGATGTCACAGTTATCCGAGTTGAAAATCACGTTACTTCTGGTACACATCTTTAACCCTTTGCTTTTTTCACATATTCTTTCACAGTCCAAAATATCCCTTCCTTTAATAGCTTCCGTGAATCTGTTACTGCAATATTTGCTGCTTTCTCATTTTTGCTTCAAAAAACCAAACACTGTGTAGACCCATGTGTTAAGAGAGACTGACATTTGTCTTTATGTTCAATCCAAAATTATTGCCAGCCACAGAG
Organism: Buceros rhinoceros silvestris; assembly: GCF_000710305.1. NCBI lineage: Eukaryota > Metazoa > Chordata > Aves > Bucerotiformes > Bucerotidae > Buceros > Buceros rhinoceros. The sequence goes on from NW_010399430.1 coordinate 19,873, forward strand.
ATCATGGTATAGATTCAAACCTAGAGATAGCAGACACGGTACATTGGTACTAGTCCTGTAAGCAGTTTAGTGCTCAGTAGCTTATAATCCAAAATTGTTCGTTTGATGAGCCAAATCCTGAAAATCTTCCTGTGCTGCCATTCAGTCTTTTCTCAAGTAAAATTTTACTTTATGGCCAAAACTGAGACCTTATATAAGCAGGAGTTTTATGCAATGCATCTCTACATCAGCCTGGCTGCACCTGGGCAGACCTCAGTTGGAGACTCTCAATGTCAGATGTTAGTTGCTTCAGCACAGCTTGCAATCTTTCTAGGCCAAAATGTGGTCTATAATACCAGCATTACTTTGGAAGCAGTACCACTTCAAATTGCTGATCTTTTACATTAGGCATCTTGATCACTTTTGTTCCTTGCAATAGCTTCACAGAGGGTCTGCCTCGCAGGACAGTAATATCCCAGGCATGGAGTGCTCAGTCATGTCCCATCAGCTGAGCCTGAAGCCTCCTCTGCAAAGGGAAAAGCCACGCAGCTGTTCTGTGCACAGCCAGCACGGCTGCTCATAGACTAACCAACCCATTCAAATCCCTCTGCTAAGTAAAGGCACTTCCTCGGCATCTCAGGTAGTGTTTACTATATGATCAGATGTGTGTGTGTAAAGGATATGAAAGAGATTAAGAAATAAACATACCCTTCCTTCACATGGTACCTAGGTATGCGGCTTGTAAGTCAATCTTTCCAGATGTTATCCAAAATAACCCCTGAAAACAGGGGTTTGTAACACAGAAGTTGACACATTCTTAACTAGCGCTGTTAACAAGTCCATTGGGTGTTTATATACTGTCATTTTCAGTTCCGTGGTGTCATCTGTCCACTCCTTGAATTGTAAAAGATTTTTCAGCTATTGGATTTAAAACCTGTTGGATAAACTGGTTTGTAAAAGGTGAAGTCATAAATTGATAGCATCCTCTCTTCTCCTTAATTACACTATCTTTCCTGACAATGTCCAAATGCTGAGAACGGAAAGATTATTGAAAATCGTCATGTAATCTTTTCTGCGGCAAACCATTATTATATCTGTCACTTAGAAGGAAATGCTATCATTAAGCTTGCAAAATATATTTAATAATCACACCCTGTTTTCTGACAGTAGTAGCTTCCTGAGAGCTTTCCTTCTGGACTGAAAATGCCATATTGCTTCCTGGCCAAAGATGATTTCTTTGAAGCAATTTAAATTAAGTGCCTTCAATAATTGTGGATTTTTCCAACTGTGAGGAAATTGCGTGTGTCTGTAGATATAGATGATATAGATATAAATAAAGATTAGATAGATATAGATATAGATGTAGATATAGATATAGA
>NW_010399431.1:0-4110 GCF_000710305.1 Buceros rhinoceros silvestris
TCGGTGTGTGCCTCGGGGGTGCGCAGCCGGGAGCTGGCTTCAGCTGCGACCTCGGAACCCAACTTTGGAGTCGCAATAAGAAATAAATAAAATCTTCCTACATAATGTGAAAATCCATTACTTAAAAAAAAAATCAACTGTTCTTGTGATGCATGCTGGTACCACTTAGAGACAAGACTGAAAAGCGTTAGCTGGCTCCATCTCTCATCAGTTATAATTTGGTAATGTGTACTTGGTAAAATTAAAAAGAAGGATATTAAACTTCTGTTCTTACAGATTTAATTTTTCGGTGCTGGAGAGGTGGCAGTTGACTAATTGTTAAAATTGCCCTGTTCCTTGTGTGGAATAATACAAAATGCTTGGCAGTTATTTTGTCAAAAAATAAAATTGCTTTCGACTTCACATTTCATTGGGATGAGAGGATGCACTGAGTTACAGTGTTCCCAAGTAAACGTTGAGGATCAGAATGCAGATTTCTATATTTGGGTGCTCAGTAATAGTAGGCCCCTCATAGTTTTGCTTTAGGAATAGACTTTACATGTTTATATCACAGATTTTGGGGGTAATAATAGTTTTTGCAGTTACTGTATTTTTTTTTGCAAGCTTCTTGGTAACTGCACTTTTCTTACAGCTGTTTAAAAAAAAAAAACCTACCACAGTGAAGTGACAACCAGAAGCTTTCTGAACTGTTCTCATGATTCTCTCCCCTACTTTTAAGAAACGGCGTGTGAGAGGGCTTATAGAAAATAACTTGTTTCTGCTTATACTTGGCAAGTATTTTAACAGGTACAAAATCAGTAGCACTGGGGTGGTGGAAGGGCTAGAGAGCATAATGCTTTCTAAGAGGCTTTTAATTCTTGATAAGCTACTTCTGCTCTTGGATCAGCAGTTTAATAATGCAAGCTTCTTTCTGCATATGCGTGAATGCTATTTTTACTAGTGCCATTCCAAATGTAAACCTTTCTCATTCACAGGAAGTTGAAAGGCTCTCACTGCTCTTCTGTGCTGTCTGTCTTCTTCTGCCCACACTGGGGACTTGGGGTTCTCCAGGCAGTTTAGGGCATAGCTGCTTGCTCACGAGCTATAGCTGACTGCTCCACAGTCTCGTTCCAATGCGCTCCTTTCCAAGAACCAGATTCAAAGTTTTATCCTGCCTCATAGCTTCAATCTGAAGCTATGGGATTTGCAGTTTCTTTTCTGTGGCAGCGTGGTAGATAATGAGGATGAAGCTTGGTATTACTTAACAAGTGCTACACGGTGGGGTTTAGCTGTCTGGTGTCTTTGATCCATTCTGCCATTCACCTCTGTATGTGTTTAATCAGCTCTGAACACATTATAACTACAGTATAGTGTACTTGAGGATTATCACTTTCTGTCCAGGATCCACCTGTCATTAGTTGGTTTTTATACCCTCAGCTTTCACAACAGCTCACATTGCTAGTAGCACCCTGAATTCAGTTCATGCTGAATGCATTTAGATGTCATACTTGGATAATTCTTTCTCTAAATACATTTCCCTGTACAGTCTTCAAGACTCTTAATACAGAACTTTCCTTATCCTTTGGTTTGCAGCCATTAGCCCTTAGTGGCATGTTCAAGGACCTGTTGCTCATACTCTTGTGAGTAGTACAGCAGTGGTAGGGTTAAGGCTCTTTATAATATGGCTTTTGCATACAAATGATGGCATTTCTGTTCTGTAGCCACAGGGTTGACTATTGTTTGAAATGGGTTTATCTGGAATATTTTCAGGAGTGTGTCGCTGGATTCAGCATTGTCTTGCAATGCACGAGTCTTACATAACAATTTAAGGGTTTTGTATATGTGGGTTTTATTTAATTTACCATGGGAGAAAAAGAAGTGTAACTATTTCTGTGCATGTTTTTTCAGGTCTGAAACAAATTTTGTGTCGCAGCATTTCAAACAGTGATCTGCTAAGACAAGTCAGTCATCCTGGTTTTTGAGGGTATTATCTAGTCTTGCATGTTCTATTTCACCCTTACTGCCACATTTTCCTGCCAATATTTTTCAGTTTTACTGTGTCTGTCTCTCACTTGACCTTGCGTTTGATGTTTTCCTCACTTGGATAAGAAATGATAGGTGCTACCAAAGCTGAATGCTAACTTGCAAGTTATCATTTGAGAGCTGCATGATCTGGAGTGTAAAATTCTAAAAGCTGTAAATACCTCAGGTGTGTAAAATAGTAATATTTGCTACATTCTGCTGAATTATTTTCTCTGCTCCATCGCTCCCAGTCACCTTTGTTGGACGTTTGAACTGACTTTTTTTCTGTAAACTTGTTATTACGTGAGTGAAGACCTGGAGTCTTGAGGTACATTGTGAATCTAAGAAATTTCTAGGCTAAATACTGTTAATATGTAATTAATGGTATTGTGAAGATATGACCCAAGAGTGAGTAGGAAAAAAGGTTACAAATCAGCTACTAGGAACTTTTTAGTTTGTTTCCCCTGCAAGCACATGTAGGTACTTTTCCTAGTTTATTTCAGCTAAATATCCTTTGGGATATTACAGAGGCCACCATTTTCATCCCTGTCTAGAAAAAAAATCTTTCTTCCTCGTCTCCTTCCCAAATTGTTGTCACGGCTGTTCTGTGTGTTTGAAGCACAGAAAATGTATTATTTTTCTAAAGGGAGTGGCTTTGTTATACTATGTGTCAAAACCCTTCCATAATCCTGTCTTTTAGCAGCTATAAATATTTCATAACCTTGGATTCTGTACCGTATTAGAAGTGCCTACTAAGCTTGTTTGGAGCATCATTTACACAAAATTGTTTCCTAAGGAGATATTGCTCTGAATCACAAGGAGTGCTATAATTCTGTAGTTAGGTTGAGAATCGATAGTCTAGTGTTTTTGCTGCACAGGTATCCCAGTTACGCTTTTTAACAAGTAAGCTTTGTGCCTTGGAGAAATTAATTGATAGTTCTTACTGTTGTTTTTAGTGGTTAAAATTGAAGTCTCAAGATTTGGTATGCCATTCTTTCCCATATCCATGCCAAAAAAGGTAGTCTGCAAGATCAAATTGGTGTTTGAAGTGGAACGGTATGTTCACTACTCAAACTGGTGAGAATATCAGCACAGAAATGTGCTGCAAATAGCACTCATGGGACTGACAGAATATTTAAATAAGTATGAAACCTGATCGACAAAGAATGAGAGCATTCACGTACCCAACATAGAGAGTCTTTGCCTTTGAAAAAACGTCCGAAGTGTGGCATATTTGTGCCTTTGTGCCTTATTCTTTCTCTTAATGTTGTGGCTTACGCTTTATTCTTGACAGTAATTTTCATCAGTTTCCTTACCAAGTGTGAGCAGCTAGGACAAGCCAGCTCACAGGAGTTAGTGATAAATAACACTGGCCTTCATTACCATTCCTTTATTACAAGGTAGTATCTTCAGTCCTTTACTTGACTGAAGGTCTTGATATTAATTATTCAGATGTAATCAGAATACCAACATCCACTTCTATTTCCAGTCACATGCATGGTTAAAAATAAGTTGCATAGTCAGCATAAAACTACTTTGAGAAAATTGATTTTAAAACCTGCTGATTTTTTTACTCCTGGGCTTGCAGCTTGCTGTCAGGACCTAGAGTGCCTTAGGAGATTGGTTTAAGTGTGATTTTGGGGATCATTGTAGCCAAGCAGCCTGGCCTTTGAGCTTGAATAGTAGTGCTGTGGACTGCAAGCAGTTACTAATGCTGTGAAGGTCTTTCACAAAGATGTGTTTGATAAACATGTCCCTTCTCTGACTCTGGGAGATGTTGAATATGAGCACTGCCCTCCTGCTCCAGGTCTGTGCACTTACAGAGCTGATTGCGTGCTGTGAAGCAATTCCAGCAGATACATTTACATGAGAGTTCTCACTGGGATCTTTAATGAGATGATGGCATGGGTGGAGACGGCAGTGTTTGTTAGGTTATGTGCCAAAAGCTCCCAAGCACACCCACAGAGGACTGAAGAGAGACCGCGGTGGATGAGAGCCCAAACACTGCCCGTCCCTGTTTTCTCCAAGACCTGTGCCAGGAGCCACCAGCCCATCAGAGGTCCATCTTCACAAACCCGGGGTACATGGGGGCACAGTGGCAGGGGGGGC
>NW_010399431.1:4194-27120 GCF_000710305.1 Buceros rhinoceros silvestris
CGCCCCCCCCTGCCACAGCAAGGACCCAGAGAAATGAGCATCTTCCCTGGGCCCCTCCCAGGGCTGGTTCCAGGAGACAGCCTCAGCCTCCAAGGGAGACACACCTCAAGATGAGTCAGTGCCTTTGGGACTTAAGGGTGTTGCTGCCTAGGGGCATAGGACACATTATGGAACACAGGAGAAGAGCATTTTGAGATTGCAAAATGCTTATTATGGGATGTGTAGGGGAGGAACCAAAGGCGGGGAGAGGGATAGGTCCAGGTTATTTGGGGAGAAATGAGAGTGGGAAAGTGGAGGAATAACGGGAGAAAAGAGTATGGTTTGTCTTGGGTATATATCTCAGTGCTAGAAACTACAGTCAAACCCTGGGTCAGAGGCACCATGTGTCCATGGTGCCAGCAACTGGAACAAGACCAGATCTGGATCCCAGCAATTGGACTGGGACCCTAGGCTGGAGGGCTGGGTGCCAGCAGCCAAGGGCACTTCATGGAGTGATTAAAACCCAGTGTCAGCCACTGGAGTGGGACTGGGGACCTATTTGTCTGTGCTGCAGTACCAGAGCAAGTGTGGGTGTGTCAGGGAGCATGTGGCTGCTAGTGAAGATCAAGTTGGTGAGTGGGTGAATAAGGTGGGAGCTGGGAAGTGAGTGTGTATCTCTAAGAACATGACCACAGGAGGAACTAGCAGTTGGAGGCACCAGGGAGGTATGGCCAGCTGCTGGAGAGGCTCTAGGGTCAGGGGGTCTCCAAGGGCAAGACACGTGTGTGTGCTTGTATGTATCTCTCTGGGCAAGACTGGGGTTGGGTACTGGTGGACCAGGGAGTCCCAGCCAGCTCGGCGTGTACCACCAACAGAGGTAGACTGAAGCCTCGGGGACTCCTACACCTGGCCAGAGAGGAGAGCAGGATGAATGAAACTGTTGGTGCGAGTGCTCCATATGTCTGTCTGTGATCGGTGTGGCCAGTGTTGTATGCTTGTGGTGCTTGCGTATGTCTGCTGAGAGTAGATTTTTTGCAGATGGTTGGATCTGGGCTTGGAGCTGCGGCTGCCTGGCCCCTCAGCTGTCAGATCCAGCATGTCTTCTCCTGACAGAGTGGTTTATAATTACAAACATTGGGTGGTCTCTGTAATGACATTGCCTGTAACTGTTATCAGACATACTACATTATTACAAATTATTCATTTTTCAGATCATCTGTTTGATCTTCCAGAAAAAAAAGAAGCTCTTTTCGGAGTGAGGAATAGAAAATATCTCTGGTTTTGCTTGACTTTGGCGCCTTTAACATCCTCCAGTTCTCTGGCCACGTGCATTTGTTATGCAAGTTGTTAGGCTTTATGCAACGAGAGCTTTGCCTGTAACCTTGGAATATAGAGGAAAACGTCTAATCCTTCAGAAATGTAAATAGGTCTTAGACCATACTCTTGAAGGTAAAAATATCACTGCTTAAACTTTCACGTTGCTGTAATTCTGCAGCTAAGCTTGATTGATGAAAAAGGATTGCCAAAGCAAGTTTTAAGTGATGCTTGCTATAAAAGATGCCAGAATGATGACAGTGTTCTTAAATGTGCCCCGTCCCTTATTTTCTCTCCTGTCAGTCCCCCCTCATTTGAGTGGTTCTCATGTGAAAGTTGCATGCTGTGTTCCCTTCACTCATGTTGCTGCTCTTGGAGTCGAAGCTGGCAGGAACAGGGCTGTATTGTAACCAAGCTGTAAAAATGAAGAGAGCGAGGAATGCAGAGACCCAAGAGGCCACTAAAAGCAAACATACAAACCTTGTCTGCGTGGCTTATTTAAGTTTTTGGCTTACTTGTGTAGAGGATATAAGTTCAGTGAGTGGAAACGCACTATATCAAAGAGAATCCAAGCATTTTAAACATTTGTTTAGTCAAGTCAAAAGGGCTTTGTAAAGGTGTAGTGAATGAGGAAGATGAAGGAAACGTGATAAGAAAAAAAGGTGTTGACTTAGAAGGCTGTTAAGATGGATGCCAAGACAGTATGATCTTTGATATGACCAAAGGGAAAAAAGTCACAAATACTTACTGGCTTATGATTCCCACCAAAATTAATAGAATAGGTGTCACTGTCACCACATTAATTTGTTGCAGTGTTTACTCTGAAACAGATTCATAGCTGTTTACAATATACGTGTGTGTATGTTTTGTAAGTGCTTTGTAGCTCCATTACTTTCGTTTATTATTTTAATGATAAAATAATGACATTTAATAATAATTATGACACACTTTTAATCTGCTTCCTAGTCGTGCTTCTCAAAACAGAATCACTAAATTTAGTAACTGTGGCAGGTAAAAGTCAGACACTTTTTTTTCCTCTTTCCTCCCCTTCATCTGACATGACTGCTCAGGACAAGGCTTTATAAAGGCCACCTGTTCCTGCTGTGATCACTATAAACTAGCTCAGGCTGCTCAGATAGCAAATTCTGGGTCTGGAGAAAAAACAAATTTTGCCGTAATTTCATGGAGACCTGTGTATGCGATGTCTCCTACATTGTAGTGGTAGAGCCTGTGTTTCTCACCCCCTCTTTTGTTCTTGGGGAGTAGCCATCCCACACACCCCACTGCTCCTGCCTGGGAAGACAGCAGTAGCTGGCGAGGTTGCTGACGCTGTACTTAGTATCTAGGTGACTAACTACTCAAAGGTAACTCAAACTGGTGACAGCTTACCTGGGCAGGCACTCGGTTTCCATGAATGCCTGTGATGTGACTGGATATGCAACATGTCCTTGCAGGCAGATGTATGCTTGAAGGATTTGAAGTACCCCAAGCCCAGCTGCTGCTGAGGTCATACTAATAATCTTATATGAGGGAGACTTCTGTGAGGAACCATACCCAATGTGCCACTAATAGACTAGTACACAGAGAAGCAACGCTACAATTTTGGGTGCATTTCTCTACCCTTGTTTCTGTGGCAGTCTTGGATGCTTTCCTTTGCAAAACCCTTCAAATGCAAGCTCTCAAAGGAGAGTTAGGACTTGGGAGTATTTGCATATCTGTCTGGCACAGATCTCAGCATTTGCTGGCTGGAACAGTTTCCCCTTGGAACAAAGGATTATTTATATCAATTGATCACAGATTATTTATATTTGTTTGAGAACTTGTGACTGATTCAGGATGCTTGTTTAAGAATCTTTAGCTAAAGCATTGCTTGCTAGAAGTTACTATCAAGTGAGGAAGTAGTTCCGTGATAGCTGGTTGTAAATATAAAACATGAAAACTGTATTCAAGCAGAACTGCGGAGTAACTATAGCAGGAGTAGTGACACCTTGGTGTATCTTACACTTGTACTCATTTAGCACCAGTTTGTTTTCTGTTGCCAGGGAAAACCAAAGCATGCCCAAAAGCAATATAGACAGAAGAAAAAGTGGGTCCATGTTTATAAAATGTCACCAACCTATCCTAATGGATGAACAAATCCACAATCACAAATGTGGAGGGAGCTGGTAAAGGTTTATGTTAAGGCCATAACAAACTGAAGAATGTTAGATCTAGACTGACAATGTAGACTGACAGGTGTGTAACTGCATAATGTTTTCTTATTAGCTACTGAAGGAGGTTCTGTACTACTTATTTTCTTTCTCTGTTCTGCACATGCAGTGTGTGTATTTAAAGCTAAGGCCTCTTGTGGTTTCTATGTAGACTTTAATAACCTAAATGGTAATAAACCACTCTGCTCGATGTTCAGAGCCCAGCAATAACTTGTTAGATCTTCACATGGACCTGCCGTGTAAATTCCTTGCTTTTCTTCTCAGACCTGCTTCTGCTATTAGATGATGACTCTTGACTTCTTTAGTCTCAGTTCTGGCTTGACAACAAAATTGATACTCAGGCTGTTTTTTAATCTCTGGCAAAGCAGCAAAATCCTGCTATGCTGATAATACCATAACAACATGATGGGACATGGCTTTCTTGAAATTTGAGTAGAGCAATTATGTTTTTTGCACAGTCTACACACACGCTTGTACTATCAAGACTAAGATTGTGTTGCTTATGTACTCCAAACTCCTAACAGCCATTCTGGCTCATCGTAGTTGGGAGAGCTAAAAAATATACCCTTTTTATTGCCTCTTGCTTTCAGTTCCTCAAGCCTTCAGTCTTACCCATGTCAGTGTTAATGCTTAGCTTCATGCACTGGCTATTATGGCCAGGCACGTAGCTTGTCTTTTCTGTCTTGCAGTTATTTTTAGTTGACATATGTAGTTGCATACAGTTAACTAACCAAATTGTTAGCTTATGCATTCAATTTATATGATAAATGGCTTGTGTTATTCATTCATTGTTTTTCCCATTAACTTCAACTGGGTACTGTAGAACAGTTACTTAAGTTTTGTTTGAGATTGAAATTAGTTCGTAAAGAGAACGAAAGACTGACATTCCAGGAGTTACCTAAAATTTGTATAATTTACACACTCCAGTGACGTTGTACGTAAGCATAGTTACTCCATGGCTTTAATGTTAATCTGGCCAGTTCATTCTAGAAGGTGCTGATAACATAAAAGTTGGTTGTTTTGGATGGTGGTGGATCATAGTCACAAAGATGAGCTCTTTTCTACCACTGTTACACAAAGCTAGTGGGATTTGACAGCTGGAGGTTGCAGTCATTTTACTGTCATCCGTCTGCTTGCTGTTTTACTGATGGTATTTAACTATGCTCCGAGTAGGTCTGTTATGGTTGAGAGACTTTAGGAAGAACCTAAGTGAAGTGACAACAGGGAAGAACATTCCTGAGGTGAAGTGACAGGAACAATGCTTTTCAGTGTAATATACCAGTTTTACACGCTTTATTTCTACTCTTCAATTAGTTTTGCAATTGTTGTATTTGCAACAGCTTTAATTTCTTTTAGTATGTCAAGATGTTTCTTTTGATCTTGGTGCATAGGAATCTGAATTATCTTAATAAGAAAGACAAGGTGATTTTGGTAGCCTCTTTGTTGCTTAATTCATTGCAGTGAAGAAGCTCTCCACTTTATTTACATGAAGTGCATAAAGTGTAAAGTTCTTTTGTTACACAAGAGGTAACTTCTTCTTTCTTCTTGTATTTAGGAAGGCTGTGGAAGAGTTACTTAAAGAGGCGAAACGTGGAAGAACCAGAGCTGAAACAATGGGAGCTATGGGTTGGTAAGTTGTGCCAAGAGGACGTAAATTATGACTGATGCCAAAATAAATTTTACATTTAATGCATTACAGAAGTCTCTACCTCTTAATTTACTTCATGTTTAATAATGTGTCTTCATCCAGGTATTAATTTGTCTGGGCAAAAATTTGAATCCAGATAAGAAAGAAATTGAGTAAATTCTGCCTGTGTGAAATTGCCTAACAATGTGTTGAAGACAAAGACGATGGAAAACTGGGAATAGCTTCTGTAACAGTATTTCCTTATAGTAGATGGAATTGCAAAGTCTGGATTGGAACCTCATGAGTCTTCAAAGTACTGAGTAGCTTCAGTGTACGTGTGCTTGCATACTGTCGACATATTACTGGGTTAGATTCTGTTTAAGTTAAAATAATTCATAGCCTGACAAAGAAACCTAAACCCTTAAAACAATGAAAATAATAAATGATCCTCTAGTAGAAAATCCATGTGTAAACTGCAGCCAAAAATTAACTCAAAGGATAATCCAATTTTGGAAGGAGGTATTTTTTAATGCTAAAAAAAAAAACTCCGTCTTAAAACCCAGGGGCTAATTTATGAAGCCAGTGGGAAATGAATCGCAGTATTTTAATCTTAAATGAAATGCAGTATTAATTCTTCAATGCAGTATTTCAGTTTTTACAGCTAGATTATTATGGAATGTACTGCATGTAATTGTAATTAAAACAGTAATAACACGCTGAGAAGAGTCATTCATCTTAGGATAATGTATATGACTTTGATAAGAAGCTATTGGATCTAGGGATGTTCACGCAAGTAGTGCAGCACTTGGCTGCATTAAACTCGTTTGTAGGTAAGGTTTGGCTTCCTCCGCCAACAGTAGTAAAAGGTAAGCCTGCGCCATTAATGAAGTTCTCAGCTGAATTCTTAGCTATGTTTGTTCTAGTTGCTCTGAAGAGGTTAAAATAGTGTCTTGCTGCAAAAAGTTAATCCTTTATGTTTTCTAAACAAGTTTTGAGTTTTTAATATATTTTACTCAGTATTTCTGCTAGGGATGCAGTTTGTATCCTTTATGTTAAAACAGTTAAATTGCCTAGAGTGGTTACAGTTATACTGATACAGCATGCTTCTACTCTGTCAGCCCTGCTAAATGGCCAGGTAAACCAGCGCAGGTAATTAGCACCTTGAAGTGTTGCATACATCCAGTTACTGTTAATTTGGAAGCCATTTCTGGGTACAGAGACTAAAGATTTCTGTAGGGAGATAACTGAGTGTCCCTGTGCAGCTTCTCTGCCACTTGTGCAGTCTGGAATACCTGCCGGGAGTGTGTACGGCCCTCTGCTGCTGTCTGCAGCTACTTCTTATTCGTTGTCTGTTAAGAGTAGTGGTCCTGCTCAGCTGGCTGTGATGATCAGCCCAAGGTTAACATGCAGTTTGCCAAGGCCTGATGCCAAAGACCTGCCAGAGGAGGGGACAGCCAAGGGCGACCTGTTCTTCAGAACAACTACAAATTCTACTGGAGTGAAACCATGTATGGCTAGGCCAGAGTTGTGTTGAAGGTGTAGGAGGGAGAGCATTGTCAAGAAGGCTTCAGGCAGAGGAAGGCTATTGACATAGGGATTGTCGTGGTGATATCCTGAAGTGAGACTGTTGAAGTAAGGATTCTTTCAGCTGCAGGGGAACATGAGAATAGCTGTACTGGGTCAAACAAAGGATTCATCTCTGCAGTGTCCTATCTCTATCAGTGGCCAATACCCAGTGCCTAGGAAACAGTGGAAGAAAAGTATGAGAAAGTAGCAGTACTTCCTCAAGGTACTAACCCAACTTTGGGCAGTCTGCAACTCAGGATATCTTGCACTCAGAGATTACTTTTTTTTTTTAATTTGATGCTTCTCCAGAGATTTTTTCCCCCTCTGAATTTGTCCTTAGAGAGCCTTGTAGTAGTGCCATTTGTCACAAATGTGCTGCTGTAGAGTTTGACATAGGCTAGTGTACAACCGGTGAACATGGCTCCAGGGAAGGCCTAAAGTTCCCCATAGGCAAACTCCCAGTAAGTGTTTGGTGTCTAGTTCTGCAAGCTCAAGAGACAGAACAGCAGCTGGAAGCTGCCACTGCTCTCTTCCCTTTAATACTTTTTGTGCCTCACTGTGCTGTCCTGGTCCTTCTGAACTGACCCAACAACCAGGTATTACATATATATGTGGGAGATGAGATAACCAGTAAGATATTTGGAAGGAAACTTAACTGTGCTCAGTTGAGTATCACACTCCAGCAAAATGCTGTCAGATATAACTGTTGTTATAGAAAATCCTGAACGGCTTCAGGGATTAGATCCAAGACTGACATATAACCTTGCAACTGTAAACTGAGAGCAGGGTAACTGCTGCTCTGAGCCCTTGGATAGCAAATAAAATGAGCAGAAAAGTTAGTTCCTTAAAACATGTATGAATAGACCAAATCCAGAAAAGCATAACTGGTAGAAGCAAACAGACAAGGTCATCACCAATTTGCCTAAAAGTACAGTCTTAACCGGTAAAACGCAAACTCCTTCCTTCCTTGCCAAACTCAAGATACTTACAGGTGTGTTTCATGAGGACTTCCGGGATTTCCTCAGCCCGTTGTCAGAGGAGTCCTGGAGAAGAGATGCACAAACCCTGGAGACATCTAGTGTAAGGTCATCAGTCCTGCATTGGCACTGGATAGTTCAAACAACTTGGCCTGTGAAGAAAAGATTTGTTCTGCCATCTGGTTTTGGGTAAGGAGAAGCAGAGGCTGCTACTGCTCATACTTCACCGATTCCAGTCTGTGTTGCTCTCCAGCAGCTGTTGACTACTGGGAAGTGCATTTCTGGAGTCAGTGGCATTTGACAGGAATTAGTTAAAGGGAGGTATGGGGAGGTGGCGTTCCCAGGGATCTATATGGTGCATACCATTACAAAGGAGTAGCGTCTCCTGGTGGGTAGTGATGTCAGGAAAACCTTAGCCAGCAAGCCTCTGAACAGTTTTGGAACTGCTTTCAGGTTCAAGCCACTGCTCTGTTACTGCCCAGAGTGATGAGTTCTCCATAGCTCAAGTTTGAAGAAGTTCACCAAGCACCAATACCTGTCTTTTTGCTGTCTCCTTGTGCGAGATGAATAGTCAGGTGCAGTTTGAGCCTCAATTACAAGCATCCAAGCTAGGATAGCTGACAGGTACAGAAAAAATGTACCAAGCTGTCATCCTTTAGCCCACGGTCTCTGATACAAAGAGCCTTGAAATACTGGACAGTGTTACTATTATTTCTTGCAGTTTGAGAATGTTTGGCCAGTGTTATGGTGTCTTGCAAGATTGCTGTGGATGACATGGGTAGGTGCTGCAACCTTTAGGAGTTAGATACTAGTGGAAGAAAGGCTTGTCCCAACAGGGAGATTGGTGGTGATACCAGGGAAGACCTTATGCAGGAAGGGATATTCTCTGAGACTCTCTGGACGCAAAGCAACTGTCAATATTGCCAGTGGGCTGTGTGACCTCTTAGTTTTCTGTGAGTCTTAGTTCAGTGGCCTCCATGCTTTCTAGAATGCTCAGATTGGTACTAGGTCCATGGCAAACTAATCCAAGAAATACTGCATATTCGTATTTGTCCATCTCATTATTGGCTCTAGAGTATTGACTAGTTCCTTGGATGTCCTAAAGCTTCTTGCTCTCAGTACTGCAGTATTTCTAGTTCCTGCAGTGCTCCTTTTGTGTGCAATCTATGGCCACAGTGATTCTTGTTGGGGGTCTCCTACATCCTCTGATTCAAGCATTAGTAGAACTAATCACAAGTAAGAAAGTGTGTGAGAAGGGGAGGCGAGTATCCACTTCTGAAGGAGTCTTAATCCTGGAAAAGAGATCAGAATCTGTGGCTAAATCTTAGTGATGCTGCTGTGATGCTGCAACTTCTGAGAGAAAACATCAGAGCAGCTATCTGGAAGTCAACATTTGAAAGGCCAGCTGGATCCGTGATGGGAAATTGTGGGCAAATAGCATAAGAGCACTTGAAATGGTTAGATAAATTTATTCTTGATTCATCGGAGAGTATTGGACACAGATAGAATAGAGCTGTAGGATATTTGAATTTTTCCATTGTGTGTGTCTAGGTAAAATCAACCTAAAAGCTCAGCTCTCCTTAAGTGTTTTTGTTGATTCTATGTACATAATTCATAAGCTTCCTTATACCAGTGGAGTTATATCCCATTTTAAGTGGTTGCTCTGCTTTGAGAAAAGCAGTTAACATGCCACAAAAGCTACTGTGTGGAAAAGCTCTTATTCTTTTCTCCAGTGTGTAGGTCTGGTTCTTCAAAGATGCCGGAAACAAGTGATCTAAAGCTGAACTGAACGTAATCATCTTGACTTACTTAAGAAGCTTACCTAAAATAAGATATGGAAAATGGGGTATTTGGGGTTGGTTTGTTCAGCTCTGCATTGTAAGAACAGATGAAATTGCAAAAAGAAGATAAAATTTGTAAACATTAAATTATTTTTAACCCTATTTCTCATAAAGCAATTCTAAAATTGCTTTCATTCCCATAGATAGCTTTCTGTTCAGTACCAAATCTGTTACAAGTACTGCAGAATACAAAATAATGAAGATAAGGCAAAGCATTTGAGGGCACAGGAACTGTGAGATGTTGTATTGCATCTTGTCTTTGAATGGGTGTTACATGACTGTGTAGAAATACTGCAATGTGATTCCCCTACATCTCTTTCATTTGGATGTGAAGAGGAGGAGAAATGGGTACAGACAGAGACTGCAAAGGAAATGTGTTAAAATCTTGAGATCAGAGTATAGGTTCCTATCCAAAGTCCTGCCAGCTGTATCTGGCTGCCAAGACCAGACTTACATAAAAGCTTGCAGTGTCCTCCCGGGCATCCTCTTTTCTGAGATCCTCTGAGAAAAGATAACAGCCTAGATTGGTTGGTTTGGCAAAACAACGTCTAGTTGCTTTGTGTTACCTTCTTCAGTCACTCTTCTGCGAAGTACTGTATTTTCTATGGCAGTTTGGAAGTGTACTTGTAAGTTAATCCATAACAAGCTTTGTTTCCTGGAAAGATGTGATATTCTCTGTATGCTGAGGGTGACTGTGCCAAGCCGGTTTGATAGTCCAGTTACTCAGTAGAGAAAAGACTGTGGCACTAGGCACTGTACTCTTGTGTTTTCAGTGGTGTCAGCGTGTGTTTTACTGACACAGAGTTCTATGGCACACTTCTGTGCTGAAATGTCACTGGTATGCTAGATGACAGGGACTGGCTGGAAATTCTGTGGTGTTGCACAGAAGATAGCCTCAATGTCAAAAGTAAAGATTTTACTTATATTAACAATAACGGATTTAGTCTTTTTTTTCTTGCTCGAAATGAGATGTTGACCCTTCGTCATTGCGGAGTGGTGAGATTTTGGGGTGTGTGGGCCTTCTCTGTGGTGAGGGACGAGGTTATGTAGGTAAGAATAGCTTGGTTTAGCGTATTGGAGTATGCAAAGCAAAAAGTGGACACATTGCTGCAGAACTGGAGTCCGTTTTGTAGACAGGATTGCAGGTTGTGCGCTTGCTTTGGGTACGCCTGCAGCCCGGCTTCAGGCACGCCTCAGTTACAAACTTAATGTTCTTTTAACATATGTTTTATTTTATCTCTTTTGAAGAAAAGTTTTTAAAGTCTGTTCTTTGGCACTGTTACTAGTCAGCAGTATTGAGTTCCACCTTGCATAGGCTGAGCCTGCCTCCCAGCCCTTCAGAACTTGCATTGAGAGCAAAGCTGTCATTGAATTGAGCATTGCAGCACTGAATTGACCTGCAGCAAGCCAAAGGCTTGTCTTTGAGGAGATCGATTTTCTCATCGTGAGAAATGCTCTCAAAGGTATCAGTGTTAAGATTAATACAGTTCACTTCTAATCTTCCGTGTATACCATGGATATATGTAAACATTACGGGCTTGTGTGTGTGCATGTGTAATGTAGCATGTGCCGTACATCTCATTTCTTTTCAGACTGAAAGGCAGAATTTGCTTTGAAGTCTGAGGTCGGTAAAACCAAGGACTCATATTTCTCTTCAGTGCCATAACTTACTGCTGCTCCATGAAAGCCTGGAGGCTCACTTTTATCACTGTGTGATGGTGAGCTAATGGCATCTCTTAGCTGACTCTGAAGCCCTGTGTTTCTCATCAGTTTTCATTCTTAGTATAGCTCAGGCAGCACTCATAGTGCCAAAAAGAAATAAATACTTCAGCAAGGTGAATTTATTTAGGGCAGATTGTCTCATTCTGGTGCTATATATATTAGTGCTTAATCAATGCATTAGCTCTTAAGAAAAAGCAAGAGGAAGGAGACAAATATGAAATAGTTTTAGCCTGGAGGCAGCCTAGAAAAAACTGCCCTCCATGGTAGGAAATGTTGAGGTTCAACAGTTTAATGCTGGCATAAGACATACATAAGACTTAAATGTTTTGTGTTATGTCTTGAGTGGCCTGTGCTTGGCATGTTCAGCATGTTCAGCACCATGTTCACAGCTGATGTAGCTGGAATAGAAACCTTATTCTACTGAGCTATGTTAGCCTTGTGTTTTTAATCAGTAATACAGTTGATGGATAATTACTGTCTCCCCTGTTTATGAAACAGCTATACTAGATACAATCTAGATTTTTTTATCATTATTATTATTTTAACCAGCATTTGAGCAAAACAGTGTAGATTTATATGCAGAAAGTTCAGAAAACTCTTAAAACTAGCTACGCTGTAGAAACGTGTCAGGGAATACCTAGCAGAAATAAAACTATGTGGCTGTTTAATGTATACTTCTAAAATTACTATCATAAATTCTTTGAGGATTTAGGACAAGTACAGTTATCGGTAATTCTTAGTAGGCTGACCTGAAGCAGAACACCATGGTAAATGCCATGTCCGGTTAAAAGTCATGAAGTATGCTAGATAATCAGACGTGATCTTCATTACAATTTGTGTTGTTCTGATAACTCTGATTATTCGGAGGTGTCAAAGGTTTTTAAATGGTTGGGGTATAGTTTCTACACTTACACAAAATATTCAGGTAGAATAGATGATATTAATGTTGTGATGTCAGGATTCATTGACTCCACAGTTGATTCAGTAAGCGTCACTGTGATCTCCAACGGCTCTGCTTTTTTAGAGTAATCCCATAACTTCTCCGTTAGCATGCAAACCCAAAATTGTTGTGAGGATAAACACCATGGGGGCTCCCACTGTAAACTAGTCTTAAAGAGTGATTTCTGGTTACTGCAGGAATATATTCAAACTTGTTTTTTCTCATTCCATTCTTTAAGAGATGATAAATTGGTATTAAGTATAGCTTATAACAGCAAGATAAGTGAAATGTTAGGACCTGTTTACTAAAACTAGCTGATAAATTATATGCAAAAGAGTTATGCTGCAAGAGGAGAAAGAGAAACAGTGGAAAACAGTTGGATAAGTATCCTTTCTGTTTAAGAAAAATAAATAAAACATTTTGTTTGATGGTTGCCAGATATAAGTTAAAATTGGTATGCCTCCTGTGTATGTTTTATCGCTACAGCAGATGAACCTCAGGTGTAAAGGGTGGGGCCAGTCTCACGCACTCTGCGCCTCACCTAAAAAATCCACTGTGCAGGCCCAAAGGGTGCACTCACCTTTGCAAAGCCCTGTAGCGACAGGTGAGGGACAAAACGGCAGGTGAAAAGGTGCAAGATCTTTGCTGTGCTTTTTGCAACCGGACTTGCCCATCCCGCATTGGCCTTTTCAGCCATCAGCGCGCTTGCAGTAAGCGTGGGGAAAGCCCTTCCCAAATCTTTGTTCACGAAGCCAGGCCATGATGATGATGATGACAGCTGTTTGGGTTCTTCATGCAAGCATATTTTTTACTTGCTCAGTATCTCACTTCACTGGATAATGCTGAGTTTAGTAGGTTATGATCTTGTAAACCATTCCAGTTGGACTTAGAGTATGTTACCGAACACTTGATTCCTTAATACCTAAGTACCTTAAGAGTGCTTAAAAAAAAAAAAGTGCTTGAAAGTTAAGCCTTAAAAATATATTGTCATCTTCTGCTTCCTGTTGCACACACCTTGTTAAAATCGTGAATTTTCTCTGTGTGAAGTAGGATAGTTTTCATCCTATAAAGAGTAGGGTAAAAAGAGAATGGAGACATCCTTGAGCATGACTTTCTGTACTGAGAGTTTACACTAGGTGGCATGCAAGGAAAGCCAAAAGCACAAATCTGTCCTAAAATCTTTGAAGTTAAAATCTCAGACTTCATTCAGAACGGTTTTAATTTGTCTTTTAATCACTTTTAAATTTCTTTACAGGTTGAAGTGTCCTCTTGCTGGTACAAATAAAAGGTTTCTTATTAATACCATCAAAAACACGTTACCATCTCAAAAAGAACAAGACCAAGAACGTGAGCAAAAGGAAGACAGTAAGGAGCCTGAGCCAAACAAAAGCAGGAAAGAAGAAAAACCAAAGAAACACAGAATTCACCCGTATACACCCAGCTTTCAGTCCAGAAGGAGAGTTAGCTACTCTCCTCCGAGGCACCGAAACAGGAACCAGCACACAAAGGATAAGCATGAAAAGCGATCAAGCAAACGATGAGGAGAGTGGCGATTGTGTTGGCACAAGCCAGGAATGTCATTAAGTGTCGGACTGCAGGGATGTCTTGGTTTTTTCAGGAAAAGATGCTGTTTGAAATTGAATTTTGAATGGAGTTTCTTGTGTGAGAAGTAACCTTGAGTTAGCTATAGACAACTTTCTTTGGGACCTTTAAGAGAAAAGCGAAGTGCAGCATAATCTTTCAATAGTTCTAGAACAGACGTTCCTTTCCTTTTGCTCCGTTCGCCTCTCCCCTTCTGACTCAGCTTAGGGTCTTGGTGATGGAGCGTGATACATGTTTCACTATCCGATACAGCTTGTTTAGTCACGTCACTCTGTTGGAAATAAATGTAAATTATGCAGAAATCTATTTATTATGTAAAGTTGACAGAACTTCTTTGCTGCTAACCAATAAAGAAGTTTTGCATGTTTGGCTTAGTTCAGTTTTACAGAATCTAGAAGAAGGGAAAGCTGGTCAGTGCCTGGCCAAGCACAAGCATTTTGTTTAGAATGTAAGAGTTTGCTTTCTTTAGTATGAGAAGAACAAATTTAAAATGGGCAATGCTGGTTTTGGTTTCCAGGAGGAATTACCAGGAAACATTGATTTTACCTGTTTAATATTATATATTCACAAACGTGTTATAGATAATAATAAACATTACCCCTAAAAAGCCATAACTGCAATAATTGTCTCTGTTTAGACTTCCCTCTGTCAGGAAGTAGTTTGAGCAGTCTGTTGTCATGGTGCTTTCAAAACAAACCTTGAAGACAAAATTATTATGTTCTCTGTACACTGCTAGGAAGTTTCTAAGCAAATGCCTAATACTAGAAATGCAGAGGTGATACTTAAAACAGTCAAGTATTCACTTTCCAAGCCTGTGTGACAATTCTTTCGTGGTACAGTTCTTAAACCTGTGACTTGGAGCACATATGATACACACTGATATATTCCATGTCTCACTTCTGTTTGTGTTATCGTAACAAACTTCTGTGTGAGATATTTTGTATTTCGATATTCTCAGACATAATTGTTTTGAACATAGGGTTCCGTTTTTAAGTGTGTTGTCAATAAAATCGAAAATGTTCATTAAAAGTGCTTTGTGGAATTAATGCTTTTAACGGGTTCCTTAACAGACAGGGGCCTCTCCTCCTAAGGGAAAAGAGGACCAGTGCTTCACGGTCCTTCAGTGCTGTGTCAGGGCAAGACTGCCACCTATAGGCTTATCTAGAACTCGTCTTGCTATACCTGCCCCGCTCTCTTGGAAACATCATGCTAGCTAGGAGATGGGGAGACCAAGTGGAGATACACTTGGCTGAACTTTGGGGTGTGAGCTGGGAATTACTGTTCTGGGTAACTGCAAGGTAGTTAAGCAGGTGTTGAGCCCACCAGTGGCCGCCAGGGTCAGTGTGTCCAACAGAAGGAGATACTTTTACATTTTTACATATTTTTACATTTCCACTGAGGAGCTGTGGATAGTTTCACTATTTCCCTGCAGGAGCCATAGCACTGCAATAGAAGTCCCAGCCTTTCCGAAGATCTCCAGCGATTTATGTGAGATTAATGAAAAAGTAGCATCTTTGGAGAGTGTAAGACTACCTTCAGTTGAAACAAGAGTCTTCGGTTGTTGTTTGCAGTCCTTATTTTGCTGGACACTGGCAGTGTTCTCTTTAATCCTTTTCGGAAGGGCATCCCCTATAACATCGTTGGAGCTCTGCTGCAGTGACAGTACTGGAGGGATGTGGCTTTGCAGCAGGGAGTTTATCTGACCACTGGTCAGGGTTGGGGTTGCAGGTGTTCAACAGAACAAACCCCCATGAATTCTTGCTGATCTGGCTTGTGGTGATCATAAGGTGTCCTGAGAGCTTTCTACACTCAGGCCTTCAAATACCCCTTCAGGATAAGTGCTGTTGTTGGTTCTACATTAATTTAAATCAGACTTTCAGGTGGGGAAAGTGGTTAAAGCATGCTTTCAAAATTAGCCTGGATTGTTGATAGAAAGCGCTTCCGTACTAGAAATGCTTAACTAAAGGGTCTGACATGAGCTAAACCAGGTAGCTGGAGAAAGCCTGTCTTCATCAGTAGTGGTAGATTCAGATCTAATTCAACTTTTTTTCTGACTTACAGAATGTATGTGAATTACTATTCTTTCATCGGTTGGTTCCATAATTTAGTGCTGTCTTTCATAAGTGGGCATAATAAAAACAAGCCCTGGTGCTCATTAACTGTTCTTAAGGCAAATCTTCACCTGCTCATCACTTTTTTTGATAAAACATTGGGTGCGTAAAGCCAGGTTTGTATTGTGTCTGCAGTTGCTCATATTGTGCGGCACCAGCATCATGTTTATAAGGTATCTTAAAGATAGGATTTAAACCCTAAAACTTAAAGCTTAGACATGACTTTTTAAAATGTGTCATTAACTACTGTAATTCAGAACACTTGTGACTAGTCCTGAAAATAAATAAATACATAAATGAAGTGTTCCTGGTCTCAGCTTCCCTCAACTAGGCGCTGCAGGCTGGTTACTCACATGGGCGGGGAATGCAGCGTACAGTAATGTTGCTGCAGTGATGTTTCCAAGGTGTTTCTTGTTTATCTGTGAGCTACGAATGTTGTCTTTGTTTAGTTTGAGTGCACATTGTATGGATAACAGAGCTTATTCAGGTGAGGCTATTATCTTCTATAGCCACAAGAACTTGTTAATTTGAGTTCATTATTATGTTGGACAGAAATCCTCCAGAATGTTCATTTTCATCAACCCGATACTGAATGTCAATCACAAAACAATGTCAAAGAGAAGGAGAAGACATTTTGTGACTGGACTTTATGAAATACTGCTGAGTTTTGACTGTCAGGGTTAGTGTGCAGTTCCTGCGTTCGTTGTACAGCCTCTTCTCTTCTGCGAGTTCAGTTTGAATTACTTACAATGAGTCATAAACGTCCAAGAAAAGCCCAACAGATTTTGTGTGTAACAATTTAAAGGCAAAACCAGACCCTGTTTTTTTGTTTGTTTTTGTTTTTGACTGATCCAGTCTAAGCCAGAAGTTTCTTGAGGTGCAGTTGTAAGAGTGTTCCTTAGTGATTATGAAATTTCTACAGAAAACTAGTAACAAAGGAGATGTAAATGTTTGTAGATCAATGGAATAATGTAGCAGGAGGGGGTTGCTTTTCCTGAATAAACAGAACTGGTTTTTGTGTTGTGGCTGCAAGTTGATCACTGAGAAGTGTGTTTCCTCTCCTGCCCTATCGGAGCTCTCATTAATAATTATGTGTTTTCAGTTAATTAAACTGGAACAACACAAAAGTAGACTTGCTTGGATAAGTAGCAAGAAAACATATTTGGATTGTGTTTGGAGAAGGATTTTTTTCATTTTATCAGTGGAGTCACTGATCCACCAAATCTTTATTCATGTGAGTGATCTTTGCACTTGCAAATAATCCTGTTGTAGCTCACCATCTATGAATGAAACTCTTGTCTGCATTAATATACGCTCTGTCAGGAGGAAATGAGTAAATGTTAAAGAGGACATAGATCTGCTCTTACAAAAGTTTTGTAAACTTTCACACCATTCATATCATATCATAAAACAGTCTAAAGGCAGGGGAAAAAACTCAAATACCAATATGTCAAAAATTTAGCAGCCTCTCAAGTCTCAAGTGAACATGGTGGATGTGTATTCCTTATTTATTTTACGTCAGTATTGCTTAGACTCTAAATTTACCCAATATGGTTTTAGTAACTCAAGCCGTTACCCCCCACCTTATAAAATGCTTCTAGCATGCTGCGTCTTATATTGAATCTCAAAATGTTGAATCTCCATCTGCATGCAACAAAAATACACTGCTGTTTGTAAGGGAAAGTAAGAAGACTATGCTATTTTTAAATGAAACTGCTGTTCATACAATATTCACTGCTACCCAGAGTGATGAGTTTTGCATTACTGGAATGCTGAGCCAAATAGTTTAGGTGGGCTGAGGAACAGTGCAAGTTCCATGTAGTTCTCCTGAGAGCACCCTGTGTCTTTTATATTGCTATCACATAGTGCTAGCTGTGCAGACATTGGGTGGGAGGTGGCATGATGCCCCAGGGAGGGGATATAGGCTCCTTTAAAGTTGGTGTACTCCTCTCTGGAGGAGTTCAGTTCCCCATCTGCAACTTCCTTGTAGGTTCTTTGGCAGGTTTTCTTGTTGCTCTGGCTATGTCTGTACCCTAAAGGATAGGTTCTGCATGACCATGAGCACTGTAGACTGTTTCTCACACACCTGTCCTCTTGGCTGCTTTGCAGATGGCCATCGACTTCCCAGTATGGCTGTTTTGATAAGGCTTCTGCAGCCCTGTGGCCTCCAGACCTGGTGGGCACCACTGCCATGATCCTTAACTGTAGATACAAAGAAACCATGGCTACCATGACTTTGGGGGTGAGCAGGGCAGTATTGGGGCTTAGTTTCTTCTCTATAAATGGGGATTTGAGATGTAGGATTGCCCAGCACAGACGTATAGGGAGGCTTTGAAAAAATCACATCGCATCCTCGTATCGATAACTTCAGACACTCTGTCACCTGTGAAGCACCATTACAGTCTTGAGTATGGCATGAAAAACAGAGACGTGTTCTGCCGCCTCAGTGTCGTGGCAGGCTGGAACACAGTCGCGAAAAGAGCTGCTACAGTCACAAAGGCAAAAACCACACTTTGTAAGAAAGTGAAGGCAATGGCATCTTTAATGGTATGAGTTTGAAAAGGCTAGACCACAGCAGAAAACCAGGGTAACTGAGGATTTCATTAATGTTTGTCAGCTTTTAAGGCTAAAGGCACAAGCCCTGAAAATTGGTAGACTTGACTCTGATGCTTGTCAGAAACCTACAGTAATCATAATACAGAAAGACTAGCACATACTGTAGCACTGACCCTTTTAAACTGTATGTTTAACAGTTTCAGTAAGGTTCACCATGTAGAGATCTTTCCTTGGTTTGCAGCGAGTCGGCAACTGCAAGGTTCCAGCTTGGGACACAGGACCGTGGTATGAAAGGGAGAACATGGGTATGTGGCCTGGTGTTCCCTTGGGCAGTCAGTAGAAGGGGTGGACTTAGCACAGGCTTGCTTCTCCCGCCTGCCAAGCAGGAGCACACACATTCACCTCCAGCCCTGGTGTGTCCCTGGTCCTCTGCTCACCATGAAACCCATGACTCAGCCAGGCCACCTGAGCTCTCCTGCGCACACAGGCGGGAATGGGGAAAGACTGCAGAAAGTGCTGCAGGAACAAACATCACAGGCAGCTTAACATCAGTACTGTAAATAAAACCCAAGTCTGGTTTTGGCAGAGGTGGGTGGGCATTCTGCTTGAGACTCTGTGTCTACTGAATTCAGTTCTACAATAATATTCAAAATACAGTTTTCTTTCCCTGCGGTATTAGCAGACACCAGAGTAATAACAAAAGCCAAAAGCAAGGTAAGCAAACTAGTTGGCTTTTTGATCTGGATGTCTAAACTTGGGCAGCTCTGCCCACAGCAGACCCCTGAGGAAAAACATCACTCCAGAGTAATTCGCTGTGTTGCTAAAGCAGCGGAGAGCTGGTGTTGCTGGGATTTCATGGCATTGCTAGTTCAGTTTCTAATGCTCCTCCAGCCAGTGCTGGGTGGTTAGTGCCTCTCTGAACAACTTCCATGCAGAGAAGGCACTTGAAAAGTCTTTGAAGGATGGAATACGTTTTGTCTGGAAAAGAGTTTGGCCTGAGTGTTATCTTCTTCTTTGTCTGCTGTCTTCACTTACAAAGCTGGGGGATGCCCCAAGAAGGGGTGGAGGAAGTTTCCCATGGTCTGGCCCTGCACCTCCCTCCCTGAGGACGCCAGCAAAATTCTCTGTGGGATGCAACTACTGCAAAGACCCCCTTCACATCAAACACCTGAAACCATTCTGCTTAAATAAATCTCTGAGAGGAAGTATAGGCTCCTAGGGAAGCGGACAGTGCCGTGTCAGTGAGTAGGTCCTCATCTGGTATGAATCAGAGAACTGGTGCTGCTCTCAGCAGAGCGGAACTGGTTTGCACAAGCTCAGCACCTCACGCTGTCTCCCTTGAGCCACTGATAGGTGTGTTAAGGGGGGAGGAAGCCAGTAGAGCAGTGTGGGATCTCCAGCAGCTCGTACCCATCCCTAGTTTCTTTCGCTGGGGCTCGTGATTTGGATACTGCTCCCCCCACCCCTCATGACTGCCTGTCCAGCAGCAGGGTTTCACATTAGCTTTTCTTGTGGATGGAGACCACAAGGCTCAAGGCAGATTCTCCATGAATTAAAATGGCAAGGGGCTGCAAACGTATTTTCCCTCCCTATCGCCAGGCTTATATTTAGGGTGGTTGGTTACCCTATTGAAAACTGTCTATCTGTAGTGTGCTTTGCAAATACATACAAGGAATCGCAGTCAGCACGTGGCATTAGCAGGGTGTTAGTCCAGAGCAGGGTGAAGCAGCTCGGGCTTGGTGCTGCACTAGCACGGCTTTTGGTCTCCACTGTGCTTCTGCATGCATCCTGCCTGCAAGTACTACAGATCTGCAGGTAGACCTACAGCTCCTTGCAACGTCTGCCTGGAAAAAGGACCAAAGATCAGCCCCATCATGCCTCTGGGTCTGCCTCACAGACAGCATCCTGCCTGCAAGAAGTACTACAGATCTGCAGGTAGACCTACAGCTCCTTGCAACGTCTGCCTGGAAAAAGGACCAAAGATCAGCCCCATCATGCCTCTGGGTCTGCCTCACAGACAGATCCCATTTGGACTTGGATCCCTGTGGGAATTTCATTGCAACAAGGAATGGACCAGGAAGGCACAGCTCTACCTTTCCATAGCAGGACCTTTTGCATCCTGCTCAGTAGGCTCCCTGCTGTCTGAAAATGAGCTAAACTAACAATAGAAGTCCACAGGAATGAATTTTACCTAAACTTAATTTTTATTTGCCCATTGAAAATCATTTTCCAGGTACCTCCACCCTCAGAAGGGAGCAGAGAGCCCCCACCACTCTCTCATTACTCAAGATTCACCTCCAGCCCCTGCTGCCAACTTTTTTTTCTTTTTTCTTCTTTCTAGGTTGAGGTCTTTAATAATTTCATGTCTCTTTCAGCCCAGGCTCCAGCCTGGGAAAAACAAACCTGCTAGCCTGGCGAAAACCAAACACACACGGCCCAATTACCAGCTTCCCCGCTGTTCCTTTGGGCTGGCTGGTATTCTCCCTGCTTTTGTCTCACTGCCTGCTCCCTGCCTCCGAGCAGCTTCCTTTGACTCCACTCCATGCAGCCAGGCAGAACAAGATCCAGCAGGTAAACTGAGGAAGGGCTATTGTCCGGCCACCCCTTGCCTGTGGACCGCTGTGGTTTATCTGCCAGCAGAGCTTCATGCAGGCATACCTCTGTAAAGAGCTGCTTTGCTTCTTAATTAGGGACAAGGCATTGTTCTTCCTTCACACTTAAAATACTTGTGCGTGGGGAAGGCAGCATTGATGTGTCTCGGTAACGGCAGACCGTGTGTCATGGTTTGGGTGCCAGGCGCGGGTCGCATCATTTCGGCTCTGACTGCGTGGTTATTGTCTGGCCGGCAGCTGGTGCCTTGGCCGATGCTTGTCCTGGCAGCCTTGGGAAGAGCTGGTGAGGATGGATGGGGCTATCTTTGTAGCCATACGCTCCCACTGCTCTCTGGACAGGGGAACACGCGTGGGAACAGCATTGAGAGGACCTGGCCTGGTAGAGGCTGGTGCCAGTTGTTACCAGTCAGCACAATTTGGGACATTTTATAGGAGGGCAAACTGTTGACCAAACACGCTGCACCAACTGGGATACCCAGAAGAGTTCACGGGAGTCACGAGGAGGAGTGGCCAGTCCTACATCCCTTTCTCAGGCAGCACCACCTTGTCCCTCTGCCCCAGCTACCCTGTCTTGCTGTGACTTGAGCGCCCGTGGAGCCCCAAGCTGTCCAGGTGGTGAGGGCTTGCGCTGAGCACCAGCTCTGCACAGTTACCTCTGTACGGTCCTCCAGCTCCTGGGGCTGCTGGTTCATGTCTGGCTGGCTGCAGACTCCTAAGCAGGGCAGCCCCAGGCAAGCTGCCCATGCTGAGCCTGGGCACCCTCTGTGGTGACACTAGCTGGTGGGGCCAGAGCCATGGCAGGGTGGCACTGATCAAAGGCAGTGCCAAAGAGACAAGACTGACATTAAGTGGGATTCTCCTGCTGACTCAGCAGAGTAGCAGAAGGTTGCGAGGTGTGGGGCATGCAGCTGGCCACTGGTACCTGTCCTCAAGAACAGGGTGCTTCAGGAGATGTGGTGGATGCCCCAGGACAGAGTCGCTGGGATGTGCAGCAACTGCACAGCTGCTCTTTGAGATATCAACTAAAACTCGGCTTTGAAGGGTGAGAACTGACCGGAAACAAAATACCATCCCTATCTTTCATTAGCACGGCTGCAGCTACAAATGCACTCACCCTGCTCAAAGGATTTGTGGTTCGTGAAGGATTTGTGTGTGGGGAGGGAGCTGGTGAGGGGAGCACTGGGGAGAAGCTTAAAAGTGAATTGTTAGAACATATCTCCATCTCAGTGCTCAGTTTATAAAACAAATTCTTCAGGCAGGTGCTTGAATTCACAGCCTCTTTAGAGGGAATTTATCAGCCCCAGGAATATACTGGTTAAGAAAAAAAAAAAAACGATCACCATCAGCTGCTAGGAGGGAAAAGCTAATCATCTAAACTTTACTGCGGGAGAGGTGCAGCTGTCAAAGCAATAAGGTAAATGAGTCTGAGCCTGAAATGGTTTTTGCAGCAGAACTCTGCTCCCTGCTAAATAGGGGAGATTGAACTATAGCACCGTTCCACTATTCCCTGGTAATGCACCATTTTGGGGCTGACTGGGTGGTCTTAAGTCCATTGCCACAGTGGCTATATCGCTGATACCAATCAAGGCCCCGCAGCTGAGACCCTGAGTGACCTGCTTCAGCAGCTTTTTTCAAACCCCAATTCACTCATTTGTGTGGGATGCTTTTCTGCTACTTTATTTATGGGATTACATAAATGAGCCATTAAAAATGTAAATCTTCAGAACAGTTGAATAATAAAGATTTAAACAATAAGCTCAGGGCGGTACAGTACAGAAACTTCCCCGAACCAGCAGTACTGCACCATCGTGGCTATGGCAACAATAGCGGGTTAAGGGGAAGAGAGAGCAAGGAGGGAAATCAAACGAC
>NW_010399431.1:27180-52520 GCF_000710305.1 Buceros rhinoceros silvestris
AGAGAGCAAGGAGGAAAATAAAACGTCGCGGCATTGTTACAGTCACTGGCACCACAGAAAGATTAGGGATTTTTTTTTTTTTGCAAAGTATTAGAACAATAATGAAGATGTGTCATTATGCGCCACAAAGGAGACCATGCCATCCCTCACATAGTGCAGGTGTCAAAACAATCGGGCTGGCCACAGAATTGAGTTTAAGTGAAGTTTGTCCCACCTCATCACAAAGTGTTTAACCCTTCCTGTGCCAGAACCAGTTACAGCCGTGCCATGGCTAGTGCAGGCACTTTTCTCCTCTCTGCTGTGCTGTTAGGCATCTGGTCTGAGCATCGATCTTCAGCAGCAGCGGCAACCAAGCTGTATGCTCCGCACCTTACTGAGAAGGAGTTGGCTGCAGCTTTTATTTGGCTTGCCTTGTGCTTACGTCATGTTAAAGTACCTGGTAAAGAATTGTACTGAGGTTTATTTAGGTCCCACTGCAGCCTTCTTGCTGCAAAAGATAAATGAAGCTCTGTTAAGCTCAAAATTTGTGAGACAATGCTGATTTTCCCTGTATGGCTGTGCATTTTAGGTGTCACATAGTAATCTTCAAATGACAACTGAAGTGAAGAAGACTGAGATTCCACCAGTGTTTTAGATGTGCACACCTCGAAGACAAGATCTGAGCCACATTAATGCTCTCCCTGGAAGCGTATTACAGCGTGTGGAGCACTATTTTAATAAGCTTTTCCTATTGTTTGGTTCTCAGAACTGAGTAAGTGGTTTATATACATAAATTTAGGAGTTTATTTGTGAGAGTAAATTTGGGAATTTATATAAAAGACGTATTACCTTCCTACTTCAAAGACCACCACACTTTGGATTTTAATATTTCTAACCTAAAGACAAACTTATACCCCTACCATCCTAATTCTTGTGCTGTAAGAAGGGCAAAACCAGGGCCCAACATCCGTTGCTGCCCAGCGAATCATGACTCACTTGCAGAAAAGATGATCATCCCACCAAACTCGAGCTGTGTTTATAGGTCTGGCCCTGATGAAAACAGCTGCATTCTGATACAGCATTTTGAATTGCTTTGGCTTGTAAAACTTACAGATCAAATACCATGTGGAAAAGAAAATAGTTAAATTCTTCTGCAAATAATGCAAGCAGGGAAAATGTGATAGGGATTGCAAGCGAAGTCTTCTTCAACAACGGGTTTTCATCATCGCTGCGTTTTATTGACCTTTAAAACATCTTCTTTTTACAGAACTATGGAACTTGGGCAGGATTCCCTACTTACATCTGTGCAAATCCATAGACATCAGAAGAGTTACTGTGAATTCATGCTGGTGGAAATTAGAAGTGAAGCTGTTTCATAGACTCTCTTACCCTTAAAGTTCAACATCCTTTGTTGGTTCTTGCTATTCTTACTTTCTGAAGACTATTTACAGTAGAGTACCAATGTCATAATGAGCTTTTAGCAATATTATAATGGTCAGCGTTCAACTTGGCATCACAGAGGGACTGAAGTTGAAAGGCACCTCCAGAGGTCACCTACTCAACCTTCCTGTTCAAGCAGGACCACCTGGATCTGGTTGCCCAGGCTTCTGAGTATCTAAAAGCAACCTAGCATTATATTACCATATTGTAATGACTCACAGATGCAACTTGTACTGATAACTATAGGAGTGATTTCACTGTATGTGAACAGTGAACACCATAAATGCATGCCCGCCCTGACAGTTTTTTACTTGCTGTAATAGGAGAGGAAGAATTCCTGGTGGAAACAGGGAAATATTTAAAGAATAGAGTAATGCCAACAATGATGGCATGATAAAGCTTGTTTTCTAAATGGTGGCTCTCGCAGTGGGATTGTATGTTTGGGGCAAGGGAAGGGAGAGATGAAAAGGGGAAATGGATTTATTGTCAAAGTAGAGGAGTCACAAGAATGCAAGAAGTAGACAGCTTTGCTTTAATAAGGGAAGTCTTCCTCTGGGTTGCATGTGAGACTTTTTGGAATCACTGGATTTATCTCAGGGCAGAATTGGGGTTTTAGGATAGATCAATCCTGTGTTCTGTCGGAGTGGTGAACCTCGTGGTATTTCCAGATGCACCTGCCTTATTGTGTATGGCGCTCTTAGCTGCAAATGGTTACAGGATTGGTTTGGCGATTGTGGGCAGTAAGAGGGCAGGTCATGTACTGCAGCCCCATCCAATTGCAGAGCAGAGTGACTGGCCATTACCTGCTCCAGGCCAGCTGTCTGTGTATAGCAGACGTGCTCACGTGGAGCAGGAGAATATGATTCACATCTGAAGCATATTCTGTATTGCATTTAGTTTCTACGTTCCTTTGTCTGATTTGAATCTTGAGCAAGCGATACAGGGCTGCTGCAATCCAGCCCAGACACAGCTTTGTGCCGTGCCACCCATCAGGTGGGTAGCACATGCAGAAGAGGTTCACATGTTGGGCAACTCCTTCAGAAGTCCCCACATTAGCTTTTCCACCTCTGTGCACAAAATAAGGGAGCAATACAGAGGAGAGCTGGCCTTGAGGAAAATCTTCCATGGGTTATGCCTATGAGTTATGCCTATGTACAGGCTTCATCTAAGATACTATGGCTTGACTGATCTGGATCCAGGTCCTTAAGCATGTTTAAAGCAGTCGTGGGCTACAATCCTGTTTGCTTCTGGGAGGCAGATGAATGTTAATCTTAACCGTTTCAATGTGAAAGCAGGTGCTTCGTGGGAAATAGAGTCTTAAGAATATCAGCCACTCCGTCACCCTAATGTACATGATTTTCTTTTCATTCTACATCATTTAATTAATTTATTTCTGAGAGGGAAAAAAGGCTAATCCTGCAGTAAATGTGACCAAAGAAATTCTTCCAGTGTCTTACCTACGAAGTCTGTGTGGCCAGTGATTCTAATACCAGTCTAGCTCTCAGTGGTGTGACTTTTGAGTGCCTGCAATGAGAAAGACAAGGCCAGGGGGCGAGCAGGCAAGCTCCCCCGGCACAGGGTGCTGCCTTTTCCAAGGCTTGGCTGAGTAACTGCAGAGGCTGTCAGCTGATGGGCAACACCAGCTCAGTTCAGGCATTTCTGTGCTCGGTGAGTCATAGCTGTGGTTGCACTCCAGCCTGGTTAAGGCTGAATCCATGTGGCAGTATGGGACACGCTCACCAATCTCACAGCTGTGAATCCTCTCTGGAATGGAAAAGCAAAATAAATCAGATTCCAAACTGATTAACAACATACCCCTTTCAGGAAAAATCCCTCTCTGAACCACAAGATTTGGTTAATGGTGGTTTTAAGTATTATATCATTGCTTCAGTCTCTACATGGAAACAAATAGTTTTAATTAATTTCCAAAGTTGGTAGAAAAATAATTGCCTTCTTCATTGGTTTTTCTACATTTCCCTGGCAAGCCAGGAGTTGGACCCTGAAGATATTAAGACACAGGTCTGAAGAAGGTCTGGTTTACACAGATTACAGGTTTACAATGTGGAACGCTGTCAAGGGTTAGGGCTGGACCAGCCACTACATGACTGACAGATTCTATTAACCCCTGTCCCTCCCCAAGGGGGAAGAGAAAGGAAATAAGGGAGAGAGACTTATGGATTGGAAAAGAAAACTAAAACTATTTTAACAGAAATGATAACAAATAAATGGAATATATACAAATACATACAAACCCAATACCAAACCCAACCCCCATGATGACAATCACATCATCATCACCACTGGTGCTGTGGGCAGATGCTGGGGAAGTCCCAGACTGGACTTAGCAGCAGATGGGAACTGGATTCAGGAGCTGGATTATGGAACCGGATTCAGGAATGCACGGATTGGGATCAAAGGCGGAATGGACAGAGTCCTCCTCGGATGCTTGCCGTTGAGGAAGAGAGTTGACCCTTGAGATCCCTCAGCTTTATGCTGAACATGACATATATGGGATGGAACACCTTGTTGGTCAGTGTAGGGTCACCTGTCCTGTCCGCTCCTCCCCACAGGTGGTGAAGCTTCTTACTTACTGCAACCCCACTGTGGCACACAGGCTTTAGCAGTGACCTTGGTCTTAACGGCAGAAAGTGTAAGCAAAAGCCTTTCTGCACACCAGTCCCTGGTAGTAACTGTAAATATCCAGCGTTATCACTCTCGAAGCAGACACTATCTGCAAAAATATGCCGTTAACTTCAGTGCACAACGAATTAAAGGTTTCCCGGTAGTTCATGTGTTTAAGTAGCCCCTCTGGGTATGATCAAAGTGCTTCTCCTCTCTGTTCCCTCAATCACCAGCCCTGAAGGAAGCTTTCATTTCCTATCTAACTCTTATGATTTAGGAATGAAAAATTTGGACTTCGCAAGGAGGGAGGCAAGGGAGGCAGGCAGGCGAGGAGGCTGGGAGGGAGGCAGGAAAGGAAGGCAGGTATGGAAGGAGGAAAGGAGGGAGCTTTCTTAATGATCTGATATTGCATGAGGCAGCTTTTCTCCTTCAGGCAGGATCTGATACAAAGCTCCAACTCTTTGCCATGCCAGTGTTACCAGGAACACTCTCCTTTCTCCCACCCATCTTGCTTCTTCTCTAGGCAGCTGTGAGGCACTACAGAAGATGACCTGCACCAAAATGCTTCGTGGTGCTGTCCTGGATTGGGGAAGATCGTAAGTGTGAGCTTCAGTGGGGGAGAAGTCTCAGTTGGTGACTGTCTCTTCTAAGAAATATTTCAGGGAAAAGACAAGCCAAATTTCACTCCTGGCTTTATAGAGGGGAGGCTTCCTTTACAGCCTTCCCAGTGTGCCAGATTTCAAGTACTTTTCCTGTTGTTTAAATGGAGCTGGAAGTCTTCAGTGAACACGGAGTCCTAGGTTGGAGAGATGCGTCAACACAGGTCTGGGAAAGTCCTGCTGCAGAAGCAGGAAGGTTGAGAGAGGAGCTGGTGGGAACATGGGACTTGCATCTGTGTCCTGAGTTGCTTGGAGACTGCAGGGCAGCCCTGGCCTTAGGACTGGCTGTGTGAAGGTGGGAATGGGGAAGGAGGGCTAATGGTCTCCCCTGCTAAGAGTTATGGTAGGAAACTGCAGCCACGGGCATGATTCACGCTGGCCTTGCTCCTTTGCATTATCTCAGGCAGGAGTGCAATTGATTTCTGACTGAAATGGAATGTCCTGTGCTTACCTGACACCAGCGTGAAGGCCCACCAGGGCCAAAGACCAAGAGACTTGCAGCTGCTCTGGGTGGAAAACTTGCTGCCAGGGTCAATGCAGTCCTCACTTTTTCACTTGCTTCAAGTTAAAAATGCAAACCAATACAACAAGCACTTTTGAGGGGGATGAAGGAATGAGGGATGAAGAGGGTCTCTCAGCTTCATCGCTATTGCTCAGGTGGGTCAGTCCTTTCACTACAGCCCTGAGGTTAGCAGAAGTCATGACCATGAAGGAGCAGAAAGTTGAACTCCCTTTGAAATCAATGGATTGAAGGAACCCCTTCATACGCTGTTATTTCCCTTCTCAAGCCTGCTTCAGTGCACCTGTCTCCACTCCACTGCTGCGACCCACTGCAGAAGGTGGCCAGGAGCCCAGGTGTGCAGAGCCATTCCCATCAGTTAAGGCACAGCCAGGTAAACGCCAGGGTGCTTTGGAGTAGCAGCATCCCTGGCTTAAAGGATGGCCTGGGGCGGGTACACACAAGCACCGTTTGCAGGAAGCGGTGGTGTCTGCCACTGCCTGGAAATACGGGAAGCTCTTGGAGCAGCAAATCCTTCTTCTGACCCAGAGAGGAGACAGAAACAACTTCAGCCTGAAGTCTATAGCTCCTGTTTTGGGTCTGAAGAAAAGCTCCTATGCCTGAAAGATTTTTTTCTCCATCTCTGTCTATTCGTGTGATAAAAAGCTTCCACTATACTGATGTAAGATGCTTTCTTTGCTCCTTTCTCCTTTTTATATGACATTTGCTCCTGTTTGCTTCCAAACGAAAGTGATAATGTGACACTCCAAATAAAGCTGGATTTTCCCCTGTCATAAACCATGAATATAATTGCAGGAACAATGTTGACTATCACCACATGCTTCAAAAAAAAAAGAATCAACCAAAAATAACCAGTGTGAATTCAAAGAGAAAATGAATGGAGTCTGCCTCATTCATAAATGTCATACGAGACTTTGGTTAAAAAGGCAAGCCTGTCATCCCAAGGCCAGCAGCTGTTGTTATCTTGAACAAAATGGATACAAATGGGTATTATTTTAAAGTGAAATGCTTAATCCAAGGCCTAACAAGCCCACTGTCCTCTCTGTAACCCTGTGTCAGACAAGCCATGATCTCCAGTAGAGGGCTTGATTGCACAGGAAATAAAATTCCCTGGCTATGCCCTACCAAACCGACAAACACCCTGGCAATGTTTGAGTTACTATGGCAATCACAAAATAGGAAAGCCTTTTCTTCTTTTCCCCATCTCTGCATGCAGCCGCAGGCTGCTCCTGAATAGCTCACATCTGCAAAAAAGTTTTAACACGGTACTCAGATAAAGAAAAGGATCCCAAAAATGGGCATTGACCCGTCTCAAAAAATGTTGCAAATTTTATATACAAGAATTGGGGAGCTGTGCCACTTTGCGCAGGTTATGTCATAATGTGAACAAAAAGGGATAAAAGCTGATGAAGGCTTTTGCTGTCAAATATGGAGAGAGGGGAAAAAGCAGAAGTAAATGACAGCTTTAATGCAGATGTAAGAAGAAAAGTCAAAGATGGGTGACAGAAAGTTGCTGGTCAATGAATAAAGGAAAAATTTCGAACACAAAAACCAGACAAAAGAGTAAAATACAATAAAAATCTCACTATAGAGAATACTGAGAAAAGTCCCAAAAGCACAGTGAGCAAAATCTTGGAGCTATCAAACCATGTGAAACGGACATGTGGTTCTTTAGAGCGGCCCATTTCAGGCATTAATAGCTCCCATTATAAAGGAGGAACCTGATCTCTGGCCTGGAAAGCTTTCAAGAAGCAGACTTTTTACAACAAAATTGAAAAGCAAAACAAAACCGAACCTTTCTGCCTTGCACAAATTAACTAGGATTTTGGTCTTTCTAGACAAATTTGGTCCTGCATAATGAACTATTACACGTTTTACCAGTTTTCCTTGGATAAATGCTTTCTGGTAATGGAGAATAATTACATATTTAAATGGAGATTTTCTTTCTGGCAGATCTTGCGATCATGTGCTTTCTGACAGTCCACTTTCCAGCATTAAAATATTTCTGTTGTTGATAATGGAAACTTACCTTTACCAGTAAGTTGATTTCAACCACCTAATTTAGATGCCTGCATAGAATATGTGAATGTGTGTTAAGTGCCTGATGGATATTTAAAATCAAGGAGAGGAAAGGTATATCAGGGAGAGGAAAGGTATGAATCCAGAATTTAATACACAGGTCTGCTGCTCTGAGCTAGTTTTGCCTCAGATGTCTGAACCTGTGGTGTGGCAGCTGGGAAATGCCACCACCGTCTCCACGTATAGTAGCTCCATCTCAGAAGAAGGTTCAGTAAGAGTAAATTTACTCTTAATTTGTTCTTAATCTTAGGTTCGATTGACATGTTATAGCTTCTGAAAGTATCATTGCACTTTAAAAGCTCTTACTGACAAGTCACATCAATCACTAGCGTCTGAGAAAGGCTTCATGTGGGGAAATGAATGAAAATGGCATAAACAGCTCACAAAAAAAAGTCCAAAGGGCCGAAAGAAGCCCCAAATCCAGTAAAAGTGGGACTGCATTATACATTCATTGACTCTTGTTCTTTTGGCGGTGTTTTGGTATGAAAAGAAAGAGACAATAGAAGACAATAGGGGTACCTTATCAAAGTTCATTCAAGCAGCTATTTCAAATACTTTTAACGGCTTGTCACTGGGTCTTGCAAGTCTCCGAGAGTCTAAACACTCTGTCACATTTGTGTACTAACCACTTAAAGTGCTGCTAAAGCCTTTTGACCTGGACTGACTCTCCTTTATCTAGGTCAAAATGCAAGGCAAAGCCTTTGTGTTCCACGGCCTTCATTAAATTCATTGATTTGACCTGTATTTTGAAGACCAAAAGTCAAATGGAATGGGAAGTTAAAGTTCCCATACAAAATCTTCCACCGAGCACTTCACTGCCTCCTTGAACTATGTAGCATTCAGAAAAGGCCATCTCACGGCCATTTGAAGTGTGGGCTATAGCTGGAGTGGCAGTTTTGTCCAGTTTTTTCAAGAGCATTGAAGGGATTCATCAGAGCTTTCCCTCTCTTAAATGAGGACAAAAAAGTTGAAGCTTGCAGACAGTCCTACCGACTGTTTCCCCTTGCTCTGAGTCATCTGTTCAACAGGGCACAGCAAAGTTCAGGGGTGGATAAATATTATTTAAATCTCTTTAGCACATGGACAGGCAGGGATAAGGTTTGTTTCTCTACATTAGCCTCTTGATGTACTCATGGTCAACTACACTATCAGGGAAAAGGAAGCGATCAACTTTTATGTGTCAAGAAAAAATTCCTCCTCTGCATTTGGAGACTGAAGTTCAGAAACAGTTTACTCTTACTGGGAATACAGCATAAAACTCAAGGCCTTTAGAGAAAAGAAAAAAAAAGAGGTTAAAGTCTTAATTTAGTTTTTGTCTAAGACTCAGACATCAAAAAGCTCGAAACATGGGAGCTTCATTCATCCCTAGTACAGAATACAGTCTTGGACCAAGAGATGTTTCTGGCCCGGCTGATGATGTGAGTCTGAGAAGGAAGAGTCTGCTTGTAAACTGCCAGGGACAGCCCAGGTTGACCAGAGAGGCAGGTCCTGCCCTGGGGGGATATGGACAAGAGCAGACACCAAGGACCCTGGCTTGCCTCTGGGATGCCCTTGTGCAAGGCTGGAGTGGGCTGGTCACCATGTCTTGCCTGGGCGGGGTTCACAACTTTTTTACAACAGGAAGAGTGGAGTGAAAGAATAATAAATTGCAAATATGAATGTCATCATCATCCTCATGGCTTGGCTTCATGAACAAAGATTTGGGAAGGGTTTTCCCCACACTTGCTGCAACTTGCAAACATGATTACACCCTTTGGGCCTGCGCAGTGGATTTTTTAGGTGAGGCGCAGCGTGTGTGGAACTGGCTCCACCCTTTACACCTGAGGTTCATCTGCCAGGGCCTAGAGAGCTTGGACGGTGACAGCGAAGTCCTCAGGTCATAGGTTTGGTTAGAGCATCCTTCTCTGAGATGGAGCCTTACAAGGCTAAACGAGCTCCATCTACCCGGGTTTGGGTTAGAGTTGTCCTTCTCCTAGGATGGCTGCCCGAAGGCTAGTGAGCCCATCCTGCCCGTGGACACACTCTGTCTGACCCTTCAGTTGAGACCTGTCTGGCTTGGGAGACCCCACCGGAGGCACATGCCACCACCAGCACAGCTCTCAACCTCACAAGGGCACGCAAGCTCTTTCCCCACAACAAGGGGGTGCCCGTGAAAGAGAAATATGAATGTAGACTGTAGCCAACCGACAGGCCACATAGATCTTCGAAACCAGCAACTTGCCTTGAGAAGATTTCTAGGTTTATAATTTCAATAAAAATAATCATGCATGAGCCAAGCATTTGGCTCATCTTTCCAGAAACTACTATTAGGAGTGGGATTGAGCTTTCTAAAGGTGTTAGGTCATGTGACTGAAGGCTCGTCTCTGTGAACATAAAGAAGAACAGAAACAGTGATGACAGGGCAGGAACACCCATAACCTAAATTGGAGAAAACCAAGATTACTCAATTGAGAATAGCTGTCTTTCCTAGGGCTGTCACAGACAAGCCATAAGCCCCATGGTCTGGAGGTAACCGGGAGACTCCCTGTTCACCTCACAGACTGAGGGCGTTAGTGCCTATGGGGTTGTGGGACTCTGTATGGGAAGAGGAGGAAGAACACTTGGAGACTGCACCAAACGTGCTGAGGGACCTGTAAGGAAAGGGCTGAAGATGGGGACAGGGAGGGATGGAGGTGCTTTGGGGAAACAAGTGTGGGAAAACAGAGGCAAAGAGAATAAAAAGGACTGGTTGCGTGTAATGAAGCTACTGGTCTGTCCATGTGTCTTATCAGTACACGATCTCCCCATTAAACTCCGTTTCTAGCTCCTTTCTTGGGCATGGGGGCTCTGTCTGCTTGGGTGCGCATGGAGGTCTGAGCACCAGCAACGGGAGCAGAGCCGTAAGCCTTGCATGCCCATGTGCTAGCAACTTCAGTGGCCTCTCACATCATCCTAGACACCTGAGTCAGGCACCTGAATAAAAACCTTTTAGCTACCTGAGTGTTGTGCCAAATGCCGGAGACGAATCTCTTCCCTGCAGACAGTTGAGTAGCTGACATTTGCAAACCTGTGAGTTGGGGTGGCTCACACACCCAGCTTGAACATCACCCTGCATACGGAGTGACTTACATGCAGGATGGGCATGGAATGGAAGTGTTTCAGAAATGTGGGTGATCCTAACTGCTGAAGAAATCATCTGGAGCCTGAAGAGGGTGGCTGTCAGAGTACATTTCCACAGGGTCTGGAGAAGCTGATTTTCTTTTCCAGAGACCTGACCAATCATTTTTCATGTCTCACCCTCTTGAATCTTGAGAGCTGTTTACAGGCATGTAAACAGCTCTGAGATGATGCAGGACCAGGGCGAACTGAGTGTTTTAATCCATAAAACGGATGAACTCAGTAAAGAGGGCAGCTTACGCAGGGATCCCTGATGAGTTCAAATGATACAAAAGAAAGTCCAGGTACATCTAGCAGCACTATCTAAAAGAGCAGGTTCTCCTGTTTCTAGATTCACATCACTATGATTTTACAGCTCTCACTACCTAAGAGAGGTAGAGGAAAGGAAACAGCAGAAACAGCACCTGGAAATCCTTTGACGTTGGGTAGTGGCAGGATATCACCTTACAGAAAGGCTGGCTGGAAAAAAGTGAGAAATAATATTTCTTTAGCTTTTGGATGAATTCTGTAGTTTCCTGGAAGATCAGTCTGACATCTTCCAAGGGCATAGACCATTCATTCAAAAGAAGCAATTGCAAATTTAAGAAAAACCCAACCCAGATCTAAAACAGTCCTTTGAGCCATTATTTTCTATGATTATGATTTTGTACAAAATCAAGGTTCTAAAAGCTAGAACTCCCAACGAAGGCTAGTTTGTTTGACATTTTCTTGTTTGCAAAATCATCTGTAAGAGAGTTTTCTTTTTCTTATTTATTATTCACCTGTAGCAATTTGCTCAGCAGTTGGACAGTTTCTGGATTGTCTGCAGACTCCTTGTGTATTGCTTTGTGCATTCCTAAGATGCTTTTTAAAAATGTTTTGTGACTGGGCCATAACTGGTAACTTAGAGACCCTTTTTTTTCCTGATGTCCAGTTGAGCAATTCCTGGAGCTTTGAAGATTTACCAGATGATCCTTTCCTACTGTGAATCTTCACGGAAGAGCATGTTTGCCAGAGGTTCTATGTCCAAGAACACCCTAGCAAAGCATATTCTCCTCACATCTCTGGAAAGGAATGAGATGAAGAAGTTGAATGCCACCAAAGCATACTGATTATTTTGTGTTTGGGGAAACATTTGCAAAAATCTGTTTGGAGCTGGCTGTAAACAGAGTCACTCTAAAACAGTGTGTCTATTAAAGGGATATTGTTCCCGGCCACCAACGCAGAATAGAAGTAACTCCAGGACCACATTCAGAGATGTGGAAACACTCTAGTCCATGGCATGCTCCCCTTTCCTGCCAGCCCATGGTGGTCCCTTTGCAGTGAGAGCTTTCTTTGGGCTCTGGGGAGAGCAAGAAGCTGTTGAGGGAGAAACTGCAGAAGGTTAGCCTGAGAAACACGCTACTGGGTGTTTCTATCTCCCTAGTCTGTCTCCACCAGTGACTGTAGGAGCTGCTATGAGGGAGAGAGCAGGAATTTTACTGCTTGCTGTGGACTATTCACACTGCTGGGAGACCCCAGCCCTGGACGTGATGGAATGCTAGTGGGAGGTACCTGCACCTGAGTAGCATCTCATGAGCCTGCTCTCTACAGATGTGTATAATCCCCTTGTGAATCTGCTGATACCATTCACCTTTGAGGTCGCCCATGGACTTCATTTCCAGATGTTTGCTGCCAGCCATGCACTGGCCTGTGTCTGTTTTAAATCCATCTCCCCAAGTTTCACTTATCCCTCGCTGGTGCTTGCATTAAGGGATATGGTGACCAGCAGTTCCATGTTCACCTTACCCATCACCTTCATGGTTTTGTGAACTTTGTGCGTATTCTCTCAGACTTCTTGTCTCTAAACTGAACAGTCTTCTTAGTCTCCCCACATAAAGTGGCCACTTCACCCCACAGTCATTTTCATTGCCTTTTTCTATATCTTCTGATTTCACCACATCCTTCTTGAGATGCAGAGATCTGAACTGCACCCAATACTCAATGTATGGAGGAAATAAGGTTTTCAGCCTCTCTTCATTCTAGAAGGAAAGTGAAAACAAATACAAAATGAGTTAAATGTAAACCGCATTATGCACTAAATAAAAGAGGATTATGTTATACCATCTACTGTTACACAAAAGTAATCTCACTAGTAGTGTCCTGTGAATAGCCTTGATTCAATAGCCTTGATGCAGCACACAT
This sequence comes from Buceros rhinoceros silvestris, assembly GCF_000710305.1. NCBI lineage: Eukaryota > Metazoa > Chordata > Aves > Bucerotiformes > Bucerotidae > Buceros > Buceros rhinoceros. The sequence goes on from NW_010399431.1 coordinate 39,799, forward strand.
AGGCTGCCTCCTGAGACAGAGACTGCTTAAAAGTATGTGCCTGAGTAACAACCTCTGAGCTCAGGTCACCCATCTCTGAAGTACAGATGCATGGGTAAGCCTCACACACTCCCAGGCAGGATGCATACCTGATAAGCTAAGCTTTTTTTATCCATTTAATATAACAATTCTGACTTATTTATTTTAGAACTTGCTGACTTTTCTCGGAAGTTTGAAGTCTACAAGCTGTGTAGTTTACAACCTTTTCAAACTTGGCTGTTTGAGGGGCAGAAAGAAAAAAACAAAGCACTTAAGGCCTGATTTTACTCTGACAAACTACAGTCAGCACTAGAGGCATGTTATGCCAATTCAAACACATGGAAGGAAACTTCCTGTGCTTGAAGAACTTGCGATCAAAATGGGCAAGGGAGAAAGGGGGGCAACAGGACCAGCAAGGTGAAGGGTGATGCTACTTGGAGGACCAGAGATGTGTAAAACCTGGCTCTTTTCTTTCCACATTTGTAGTCTTAAGAAGAAAGATTATTGACACAAGAAAAGTATCTTGAAAGACTCCTACCTTTTTCCTCCCTGCCCCTGCCTATCTCCTTGTCAAAGCATCTCACAGCTCTTTAGAAAGGCTCATTTGCTCTCAGAAGTCACCTGGCAAGTACCCCACAGTTATTCCTGCTTTGCAGAAACACCCAGCAAAACAATTCACTTGGGACAGAACCGTAGCTCAGACTGGTAACCCCCTTCATCCAAAACCACAGCCCTGTCAGGGAGGGTTCCCAGCTCCCCAGGCTCAGCTGCTATCCCAACGTGGGCATGGTGATGCAGTAGGGAAATTGCTCTTGGTCACAGCAGCCGTCCCTCTGCTCTGCCACGGTGAATGCGAGGGTCACATTTGAAACCACTCAACACTTCCCAGGGGTCCCGGCAGGACAAATGGCCCATGGGACTGTAGTGGCTGTGGTCACAGGGATAACTGCACCACCATTGCTTCTGGGTTTGCTGCAGGCTTGTACCAGTGTTAGCAGAACAGGCTTTTAGCCCCTTACAGACCCTTAGAAGTTTCATTCTCCTTCATTTCGCTTCTCTTTTTGGTCCCTCTCCGAAAGTGTATTGTTGTACTTCTACAAACAGTGACAAGCTGCATACAAAAAAGGGCCATCCTCTGTAGTGTACCAACACATTTTCAGTGCAACAGAAAAATGACAGTGCTTGAATGCCAAAATAAGCACCTGAAATGGCTGTTTCAGGCTCTGCTGCCATCATGGTTGTGCCTGTAGCTTCTGCTGCCCCATGCACATCGTCCCAGGCCACCTGCAGCAGCTGGGATGAAACCCAACAGATACCATAGAAGCGCAAATCCCGGTTATTTTACCTTGTCACCTCATCATTTGCAAGGGGAAGGCACTCCCTGCAGAGCACCCTGCCTGAGCCCCAACAGGTGGGAGCCCATGGCTTTTTGTATCAAGGGGTTCAGGAGCGTTGTATTAATCTGCTGAATGGCCACGTCATCTGACAGCCTTGTCTGCCAAGCTGCGAGCGAGCAAGCAGCACGAAGTACACCAAAACCTAATGATGTACTACCAACATCCACGCCAAAGACAAGGCCATTTAGAGCAGAGAGACAAGCTGAGTTAGCATAAAAGAAGAGACATCAATCACCATTCCCCCAAGACAATGGCGATAATTTAATGGCTGTTTTTTAAGAACTTACACTATACAAAGATTGAGGAGAAAGGTCTGGTAGGCTTCACCTGCAGCTGAGAGCTATTTGTTCCCATTGTGCCAACCAGAGTGAGGTTTGAAATGGCAATTTCTGCAGCTGGCATCATATGCATCGAGTTATACTCACAACTAAGGGTTTACTTTAAATACTAGATTTTCTGGCTCGGGCTGTTATTAGTCAAGCTTGAGTGACTTTACTAATGAATTAACTTTCTACTGAATTTTAAGCCAAACTACAGACTTGATTTTTACTCTGTTAAAATCATTTAGCTTTTTAGAATTATTTCACTCCAGTCTACTAATTCTATGACACTTTTTCTATAGAGTTTGCAGAGATCAAATTCAGGCTTAGGAGAAGAGTTTGCAGACCTGTTATATTTGGCTGAGTTGTATCCACATACTATAGCCCTATATTTGACACTGCTTGATTTTTTAGAGGGATGAACCAGTGCAGACATCCCTACACATGGTGTTAAGATAACTCTACATAATCAAACCGAAAGTGTCCAGAGAGCTGAAGTCATCAAAATGCATCCACTCTGAAAGGTTACCAAAAAAGGAAAATATCAGAATAAGGAGGGGTTTTCAAGTGGTATTTTAGTCCAGACCATTTACACGAGTCATGACCCACCCTTACCTGTTCAGATGGAGGTTTCTCCAAGCTGCTCTTAAAGATTTCCTGCGATGGACAGCACACAGCCCTCTAGCACAGTTCTGCTTCTTCACTGTCCATACCACTAGCAAGTGTTTTTAGTGTCCTACTGGAAGCTCTGCACTGCACCTAAATGTGTTATTTCATGTCCTATATGGGCACGAAGAGCATTTTGCTCCTTCTTTGCAGCAGCTCTTGGCATATGTGAAAAACATTATCAGGAAAACACTGGCATACGCTAGAGCAACCCCACTTCTTTCATTGTATATCACACTTTCTGGATTTACTGTCATTCTCCGTGTCCTCCTAGGGCTCTCTCTTTTGCCTGCATCTTCCCAGGTGTGGAGATCTCAGTGCAGCAGGGACCGGTGCTGAGCAGGGAGGGAGAGTAGCTGGAGTCCAGTTCAGCCTATAGCCCTCTGTGCCAGACGACTGAAAAAACATTTCCTGTTTTGCCTGAGACCTTCTTGGGATTTCAGCACAAACAACAAATTTTGGGGTTTGCAGTCTTCAAGAAAAATGTGGTAAGGACACAAAAATGCTTTGAAACAAATTATCTGAGAAACTAGCAGTGCTGGGGGTCCTGCGGTGAGAGCTGACTGGACTCACCAGTCCCAGAACTGCACTTAATTTATCTGACAGCCTTTAGTTCTATTCCTAACCGTTCTTCTGAGGGCTACACTTCATACTTTGAACTGAGTCCTTCTATTTCTTCCAGCAGCCACGGACTGTGCTCTGGTAACCTTTATTAGAGATAGATGCGGAAACACGTGCCAGAAGATAGCAAGCCTCTTTAACTATACTGAATTATTTCTAAAGAAATGCTGTTTTTCTCAGTTGTTTTCATTTTTTTCAGATTTTAACTTCCATTTCTACTCTGCTCATCCAAACTCAGCATGAGCTTCATGAGCGTGATGGGCCGGAGAGCAAGCTCTGTCTGTTATCTGCCCTAAGGTACCCGTGGGCATCCTGCAGGGCTTAGGAGTAGAAGTCTTGGGGCCCAGCCTGCAGCAGCCCAAATGTATGATATGTATTTAATGTATGGTATGTCCATCTACTCACCACAGCTAGTCCAGACAAACAGTAGCAACAACAAGCGATTTCATGAAATATTGAAACTTGGGACTGGGAACTTGATGGTGAGCATCTCACCCACGCTACAAATGGGACAGCACTGGGTCAGCAGCGGTACAGGTACAATTAAAATGTTCCAAGTTCACTTCAAACCTTTTTTTCTGCCTTGTCATTTCGAAGAGGAAGCAATTTTGGGTTTACATCTGGATTTCACTCAAAATGTAGATTAAGCACTGCCTTGGCACCAGGGCCTGCCACATTCAGTTCTAACACTGAGCCCCTATCAGTTGCAAAGTTGGGTTGTATCTGCACTGAGAAGACTCCAGAGGAGACAGAAGTACCCATATCTGGGAGTAAGTTTGTCCAAGTGATATTGAATGTCCACCGAGATTTAAATTCTTCACTCTGCTTCATTGCTGAGCCTGCTGATATTTCCAGAGGAGCATCATGCAGTAAAGCTATTGCTGTGCCCACTGGAAAGAGCTTCTTTTAAACTTCCTCAGGGGCTTCTCGTGTGCTTTAGGGTTTAATGCAATTAGTGCATCATCCTAATGCTTCAGCCCTTCATATTTTCTGTCAAGTCATCTCACCTTCAGGCTCCTTAGTGGACAGGAGGATGCATGCAAATAAAATCGTTTCTTAATCAGCTTGTTAATTCAAGCAAGACAAGACCACTCCTACATGGTGTGCTCAACCCCTGGGACACAGACATTGCCCATGGTCAAAATCCTACAGTGGAGGGCAAGCACTGGTATTGGAAGCCACATTGAAAGTACTGATCTCTTCCTGTATTTCACAGAAGATTATTCAAGGACTCGCAATGCAAGAAGCTCTTTCAGCCACCTTCAGGGTGGACAGTGGCTATGCATGCTGCCTTGTGGTTCTCAGATATGATTTTAAGGAGTTACGCCTTGAGGATTTTGTCTTCAGAACCTCATAAATCTTGGCTTCCTTAAAATAAAATCCACCTAGGTTACTAAAGAGACCACTGCCAGATCAATGGAGCTAATGACCTCCTATCATTCTTCCATTCTTTCTTAGCTACTGAGCTGCTAACAGGAACATTAGGAGCAGTTTGCATCTTCTGTCTGTGCTGGAAATGTAAATTATCACAGTCTGCTTTGCACAGAGGGCTGTAGGCAAGTGCTTTATGTAAGTTTGTCAAATCAAAGCTCAGGTGTGAACCTCATAACCGTCAGGGGGAACAATCCTTGAGATAACTCATGGCTGAGTCACTGATGTTTTGCATGATGAAGATCAGATCTCTGTAGCAGGGACTGGGTGGTAAGTTTGGGTCACCTTGGTGGTGTACTCATCACTGACTTAGCAGCTGAGCTGCCACAAGCTGAACCAACTACAAGCCCTTAGAGAACTAGATGGAGCAGAAAAATCCCATATCTTTCTGTTCCTGCACAAGCTGTCAGAGTGCCCACACTGTTGTTTGGTTTTGAGGCTACCTTGGGCTCTTTTTATCACATTTCCCTGAAGACAGAATTCCTGTCTTGAAAACAAAAGTCTGTGTGAGCTCTGGAATCCAATCCATGCACTTTTATGTAAGTGGAAATTGGAAGCAATTCCATGGAAGCTGCTGGGTTTGATTCCCCAAACTTACACTGGGAAGAGTTGTTTGCGCATGTTCAGCAACTATCCAGACCAGAGGGGTTAGGACACTGCTGTCGAAGACAACGTAACCATCTAGAAAGACAGCTTATACAAGGAGATGTAGCGTCACCCTGACTAGAGAGATGCTGGTAGAAATGAAAGACCAGTTGGTTCTACCCTTTCAAGCAGAACAGAGGTAAAGGGCAGAACCTTCACTGGTGCAGCGGGAAGATAAGGGATCCCCAGCCATTTACTCCAGCTCCGTGCACTTGTGGGGTGTCATGACGATTTATGGTTTAAAGCTTGCCCTTATGAAATACTTTATATAATGTGGTTATAGTTACGGATTTTATCTTCCAAGTAAGTAGACATGCCATCAGCTGACCCTCCATGAGGTTGCTGCACTTTCTCTGAAATGTTATGATCTCTAAGATTACAATGCAAAAGTAGGCAGAATCTCAAGTGCCCTTATTTTTATCAGAGTTTTAATTAAACTTTCAAAGCATAATAGGTGAAACCATGAGCAGATGGTGTGGAATCACATGTCACTTGTCCAAATACCTAAGCTTTGGCCAAACGATTAACAGTGACACCAATATTGTTCATTTGAGCAGTCACATGGAAATATTTGAGAAAGGCAAATGCATAACCAATCATTTTGGCTTTTTCTAAGGAAGTTTATCAGATTTGGCAATCAATCATCTAAGTTGACCAAGGATACAGTGTCTTTGCAATAAATGTTCATGCTTGTCGTCATTAACATCATTTAGATTTTAGACTTTTTCTAATTAAGAAAGGTTCCCACCAGCAACTGCAAAAATCCCCACCACCTCTTTCATTATCTCAGCTTTTCTTCCCTTTAATTACTATTGAGCTCCTGGCTGATTAAATTAGGGTTTTTAGGTCTTTTCTGAAATCTTAGGGAAATTATCTAAAAATCATGAAATCAATTCCCTTACGCTGTTTTAATCTTTTATGTTTTGGGCTCCAAGAGGGACGGGCGGACAAGTGCAGCCCCTCGGAAAAGTGTGCAGCTCTAGACTGCTTGCCAGCCTTCTATTGCCTTTGTGGACCATCTGGGTCAATTTCCTTCCAACTAAATCAAATGCAAATAAAAATTCCAGCAGTTTTTCAGCTGCAGGCTGCCCAGCTGATTAGCATGACAGAGGCCGGGAGATGAGGCCTGACCCTGTGCACTTCCCCTCATCTCATTAAGTTGTAACTCTACCGTGGCTGCATTCATGGTGTTTATTGACGCTGAAAGGCGTCTTTATCCAAAACTAGCTAAATTCACATTCAGAGTTTTTCCATGAAGGCTTGCCTGCTACAGCATCCACATGAAAGTGAACCTATTGTAGCTTGGTGATGTGTCCTGCTGATTCCTGAACAATCTGAGCTTTCTCCAAAAATTCACAAGTTTAAGTTCCATTAAGAAAACCTAAACCCAAACATTTTAACAACTTTGTAGTTCATAATGTCAAGAGTATAAAAAAGTTTCATTCTGATTATGACAGCGTGTTTATTAAACTCATGCATGAGGACATAACCCAGGCAAAGTACAGTTAGCGAGTGTCTGTATCATGTAAGACTGCAGACAACGGAGTATTATACTTATCCTCACATTCATCAGCAAGGAAAAGGATATGAGATTCAAGAAGGCAACATCTTCAGCAATTTATAGTGCTCTGAGAGTCACAGCTGGATATCGGAGAGAAATACACCTTTCAGCTGCCCAGTATGTCTTGTCTTGTCACAACTCCGCATTAAAGAAAGGAAAATACTGCAGAACCAAAGTCTGGTGGAAACGAGCATAATAATGATTATGATCCTATCACCTTTCCCTTGAGTGCCGTAACTAGCATCCTATGTGGATGACATCAGTTGCATAGGTAAAGCTGTGCTAAACCTCTCGGGTGGACATGTCTGGGGGCAGCGAATTTTTCTCTGCTGTAGTGTTTGAAGGCCAGGTGGGAACTAAGATAGACAGACTGTTTCCAGGAGGAATGGAAAGGAATAGCAGCTACTACAGTTTTTGGAAAGGAATAGCCAAATGTTTGGTTTACAGAGCATGCAGAGTAAAGACTAACCCCTCCCTTACAGGAGTCCCAGACTGTGAACAAGAGTCAGGGAGGGTCCAACCCTGACACAGATGCACCCCTCAAATCAAAGATTCAGTTTTGATTATTTCTGCTTGTGGTAGTTGGACTGGAAAAAGAGGACAGGGGAATTCTCACTGAACCACTGCCAAGTCTCTGTCAAAGATATTATTTCACTGGGAAGAAGAATGTGTGCATATTTTTTTGTTACAGAAAACAGGGGTTTTTTGCTTCCACTGTGCCATGGCAGGTATAGGTAAGCAAATGTAGGGAAGTCAGTCAGAGATTGATTATTTAGATGAGGTCACAAGAAGAGGTTACAGGTCTGTGAACATCTCATCAAAGTGATTTATACCTGTGCAGGGCTAAAAGGTGAAGTCAGTGCTTAACACAGACTGGCATCACAGGCTATGAGGAAAAAAAAAGGAAAAATATTACATCATCTCTACGCCATTCAAAAGTCCTATACAGCAGAGAATATTGAAGGTGGTCTCTGTTTGCCTATCCCATGAAGAAGAAATTCAGCAGTGATTTGTCCATGTCTCCTCCCCATACTTTCCATCTCACCAGCTAACGAGTTCATTTTGATTCACACAGACAACCTTGGACAAACATTATCTTGATCAGTGAAACTGTACACAATGCTTGGGCAGGAAAGTTAATTTTTTTAAGTTCATGGTACATGAATGTCTTCCCACTGAAAACAAGCTATTATGAACATTAAGATTTTGGATAATTTCTCATAATCCTGTTGAAGTCAGAGAAGTTATGTTAATTTCCATGGGGTTTTGATTATGCTCTCTGCTAGCTTGGGTTAGTCAATTGTTGCCACAACTCCACATGAGGTGGTAGACACGAGCTGAACAAACAATGCAGTGCCTGGCTTTCCTGTTGCTCCAGGTAAGTGTTTGTAGAATAGATGAAAACCGCTCAAACGTGTCATCACTCCCAGATTTGTTGTTCAAGCAGGTTCTTTGTTTAGAGGCATATAAATAAGATTTTTACCATAAAGGCTTCTACTTGAAAGTCAAGAAGGTGAACATGAGGCAGAGCAGTGGGAGCATGACGTGTCTTGACCACTCGTTTCAGCTTTTCAGACTCTTGGAGACAATTCTCTTCCGTGTATTAGTTCAGCCTCATCTGTGACAGAACGTGGCTGAGGCTTGCCTAAAATCAGGACTTTAAAGTGGTTTAGTCAAAGTGGTGAAAGGCCTTGTGAACATCCTTGTTTGATTTAAATGCACATCCCATTTTAACAACAGTTAATGAGGAATTAATGTCATTAAATTCAAACAAAAAAGCCTAAGCTGTAATGAGAATGTATTCAATGAACCCTGCCTTGGTACAAGAAGATGAGTAGAAGGTGTTTTATTAGCAAGTTTCATGAAATTCTGCTTTTCAGAAGTAAAAATCTTTTGGAAGAGAGACAGAGATGTAGCTTTTTATCTATCTACCCTGCACTGATACAAACTTTATTTGCTCCCGCACTTTTGTTTGAAATGATACAGTTTTTTAGCAGTTAAAATCTGAGAACAAACTGGTGACTTTCCCATCAGTAGCTATAAACTGGTTTGTGCTCGATACATTTTGTTATCAGCCATGTCAACTTTAAAGCCAGCCTGTAATGTTACCTGCAGCTTACCAAGCCTGTTTCTAAATAGCAAGTTATCATAACTGCTCCCTGTCTAAGGAGTCCCGTGACGGGTGGGAGCACTTGGAGCAGTGAGGAGCTGATTGCTCCGTTCCAAGGAGGTTGGAGGAAGTGAGAGGGCTGCTGTAGATACATCTCACTGGTTGGCATTTCACATTGAACTATATCCAAAAGCAAAGCCAGCACTTTACATTTCTTGCTGAATGCACGTATGAATATAAAAGGTGTGATTTTGGGTCCTTGAAGATTTTGCTTTGGTAATGCAGCATGTTTTTGTTTCACAAGACATTTAACTTGAATAAAGTCAAAGTGTTATAATAAAATGTTAGGTAATGATAAAACTCATGTTCTGCTATAGCACCAGATTAAAAATACCAAACTATGGTATTTTGACTTTATTAAAATGGAATATTTTACAGTATTATTAGTATGGAATAATAAAGTTAGGACAAATCACTGCAACTTCTAACTGAAAATTTTTCAGACTTGATATCTTCCTTAGACACATTTTGTTTTGACAAAGCTGGTTTTATGATAGAATATTGTTGTTAGGAGTTTTCATCCAGGTTCAGTTATCACTGTTATCCATTCAACAGAATTTGGGAGGTTTGGGACTGTTTTACTCGGGAAGGTGAAAGCAGTGATAGTTGTTCTTTTTTTCTTTCATGTGTCAGTTTATTTCTTTATGAAACAAGAGCCAAATATTTTTTTTTTTTTAGAGCACAGCAGGAAAAAGAACACAAAGAGTGAAGAAAGTGGACAAAAAAATAAACTTCGTTCAGAGGCTGAATGATGGTTGGAGCTGAACTTTGTCCTGTAGATGAGAAGTAGAGCAGCTACAACCACAAGTCTTGGGTCTAAGGTCCCAGAAAGGATGGACCACATGAAAAGGAGCAGAGAGAATGAACTTGGGAGCACAGGGAGTCTGCAGAGAGACAGAAGGTTCTCATCTGGGTTACTTTCTGCCAGATCAGCATAGCAAATGGGACTGGTTGATATGACAGCAGCAGCAAAAAACCAGTGAGCTTCATCATTTGCCAGTTTTGGCAGATTCGATGAATGTCTCATGATTCCTATTTTAGTCTCAGTTCCTACAGTTCTGACTTGTATGATGTTCTCAGCTTGGGCTAAGAAACAACCATAATACATTGTATGGTGTCCAAATTGTAGAGGAGAGTTTGAAAATGTGGCTGCTACTGGCTAAAACACAGCATAAACAAAATATCAAACTCAGGTTTATTATTACAGACGTAATTTCAGGGAGCTGGACTTATTATTTACTAAGGTCTGGAGCCCTCTATATTGTTTATGTTGAGGATGAGATGCAGCAGCGATGTCTACCCTTGTTATGAACCTAAAGAGCATTCTGAACCAGCAAAGATGCTCGCTTGTCAGGAAACCTGAACTAACTCCCCAGAATACAGAAAGGGGAGTTTGCAGGTGTATACTCCACTGCAGTGGTGCTGATCAAAAGGAAGCACGCAGCAGAAGAACTTTATGCCTCTCAAAATAAGAAAAAACAACAACAACAAAAAAAACAAAACCAAAAAAACAAGGGAAAAAGAAAGGAAAACTTCAAAGCCGAGTCTTTGAGTATTCTGGAGGAAAATTCCCAGATCAATGGGGGAGACTGCAGAGTTAAACAGAGGAGAAGTAAAGGCACATTGAGAAAGCCGCAGCAGGATGGGTGCAGAATGGAGCCAACAGGCAATGGCTGGCAGCAGTAGCTCTGAGGTCCCATGGTCTTGCAAAGCTGCTGCTAAAAATGTCCCATTGGCATTTCTTACATCTTGGTTTTGAATCAGGAGAGCTAATGTCCTTGTGCTTGGGGACTGTTTTTATTTCCTGCTGTGGTTTTGAGGTCCAGACCAACGCAAACATGTTTGTTTGCATCAGACCAAACATACCCTGCCTGGGACTGGATCCAGGTTTCTTATTCCTCTACATTCTACTTTAGCAGCCGTAGAGCAATGTTTGCAATGAATTGCAATTTAGCAATTCATGGGTCTGAAGCGTGCTTTTTTTGCCTTTCCTTGCACAGAGTGCTCTGCGGTTCGTACATGAGAGGCCAGGGTATCAAGCCAAGCTCAGAGTTCATGGCAGCTTTACCCTTCAATGTGTGCCTTAGGCACAATGAAGGAGCAGAAATTTCCTTCTGTGGTAGGATGTTAAGGCTGTTCTCCCCTTATCTGACCCCTTCTGACCACCCTCCTCATCCTATTTCTCCTTACAACCCCGATTCTTATTTCAGCCATTTTTTGCCTCTTTTCAAGCCTCTTGTCAGTCATTGTCACAGGCCAGTGACAATGTTTCTGTCAAAGGCTCCTCTGCAGCCTTGCTGGCTAAGTCCTGTACTCTGATGCAAACTCTGTAGCTGCCCAGGTGATCCCATATACCAGCTCACAGTCCTCACGTCTCCACCATGTATCCCATCTGCACAGCATCACTGGCTCGGTGTACTCCTCCCAGCCGTCTACTTCTGCTCAGCTCTTACCCAATCTGTTCTCCATCTGCACTGCCTTGGGTGCAGCAGAGTGAGTCCACAGACATGACTGAGTGTTTTTGAACACTGGCCATGAGATGGAGTTAAGTTCGGTAAGTAAGAGTAGGGCTGGGCAGGAGGGTCGGATACTTCTGTGTAGGGATCTTGCCCTGAGCTCAGTGTGGGTGGCGATGTGTTAAGTCCAGTCCATGGAGCCTGGAGGGAAAACCTCTCAATCCTAAACTCAGCACATGCATTCGATCCTCTTGGATCTCTATTCATTGCGGCATTTCTCCTTGCCTCCATTTGTCTTCTGGTGACGATTTCCTTTTTTCAATTGAGCCATATGCTGTTCTCAGGCTGGACCTGGACCTCAATGATACATACATTTACAGAATCAAAGAAGTTAAGGGATTTTTAAAAAGGCCAATATTCTAGGGATTCTCTAGGTCGTCTATCTATCCCATTGCACAGCATAAATTTAATCGAATAAGATAAATTGAATCATTCAATTGAATAAACGATGAGTCCTTTTTAAAGACACCCTGACTTTGTGGAGGGCAAAAGGAACTGAAAGTTGTCTTAAAGGCTTTCTGTCCTCAGCATTCCCTTTGAGAACTGCTGCTGAATTGGCAATTCTGGTTCAAATAAAACAAACAAACAAATTATAAACAAATAAGGATTTTTCTCTCCTCCTCCAAACTTGGCTCATTTCGCTGGTTTCTGATCCACGCATTCAGCCACAATCCGAAGATGGTAAAAGGCCTACCTGCCAGATTGTGCAATGTATGCTAATTGTCATATGTATCAAAATTAACAAAAAATTCTATGTTAATATGAAAATTATACAGCTCAAGATCGTTATAGTGCCCAGCGTGTGACCTCAGTAATCCATGAACCTCCTCATTTTCATAGTTTTTATATAGGAACCATACTAGCAATTCAAGATCATTAGTGACTGATGCATGTTCTCAGCTTCATGTGGAAGTTATCACATGCTCACATGTGGAAAGCCAGGCATGTGCAGGATGCTTTGCAGCCTCAGGTAATGTGACTGCAGTGTGGTTACCATCATTGCTCAGAGATGGAGTGTGGCTCCGGCAGGTGACATATGTGGTTGAGTTTTGGGGTGGGGTCCTAGGGAAACCTACCAGGTTGGTTGCCAGCTGGAGATGCCTACCTCCCTCCAAGAGCTGGAGTAGGAGCTCAGCGGACTCACTTCCTCTTGTCTTCAAAATTCTGGGCAACCAAGTGTGGATGTGATGACTTCTACCCTTATAAAGGCAATGAGTGCACCAAGTGTTTCTGGAGGTCGTGAAGGATGCTTAACACCCTCTGTTTATGTAACTGCCAGGCTCTGTGCCATCCATGGCCAACAGCCAAGACAGTAGAGCGGGAATTAGAAAAGGGCTGTTACTTTGATTTCATCTCTATTCTCTTCAACTCCTCTTT